>NW_006203749.1:64691-73006 GCF_000334495.1 Tupaia belangeri chinensis
ATGGCAATATGTAGTAGAATCCTGTGGGTGGATCATCACATTGAGTATTTTCTTTCTGTCAGGTGTATCAAAGGCTAAATTTTTTGATACATAAATTTGTCCTTTGTGGCATCAACTTTAGAAAATTATGAGTCTCCCATAAGTAATCTTCAAGCCTGTCACCTGCCATTATGGATTTGTTTTGTGTATGTTATTTTTCAGACCTCGATTTCTAGAAGACAGATTTCAGGCTTTTCTACACCTGTGAAACAAGCTAACACATGGTTTTAGGTTGTAAAGCCTCAATGTATCTTTTGCAATTAAAATTATATTCTCAATTCCTGTCACTTTACGGTGTGTGTATGTTTATGTCTGTCTGTGCATCTTAAACCATAGGTCAATGGTTTCTAGCAAGTAATAAATATTCTTTTTTCCATTCATTCAAAAGTATGTAATAAATGCCAGATGCCGCTCTAGGCACTGGTGATACATAGCAGGGAGGGGAGGGGAAATGGATGATAAGCATAAAAATGTGTTGACATAATATATTATAAGGTGACAAGTGATATAGACAAAACAGAGCACAATGAAGGGGATTGGCATTGCCAATGGTAGTTTCAAATTTTAAATAAGGTGATCAGGGAATGAGCCAGTGAAAAGATAACATCTGAATAAAAACTTAAGTGATATGAAGGAGTGAGTTATGTGGATAACTGGGAGGAGAGTGTTCCAGGGGGAGGAAAAAGGGCAAAAGTTTTGAGGCAGAAGTGTGGCTTGGAAGTTTGATAACTGTAAGAAGGTCAGTGTGGTTGTATTAGAGTAAGGGAAAAGCAAATTTAGGTAGTAGAAAATGAGGTGAAAGAGGTAATGGGAGGATGGATTAATAGCATATTACTGGCCTGATTGTTGAATATACTATGGTAGAAATGAGGACTCACTAGGGAGTTTTGAACAAATGGATAACATGGTCTGACTTAAATTTGAATAGGATCATTCTAGCTGCTCTATTGAAAAGACACACAAAAGGACAAGGGTAGAGGAAAAAGAGATGGATAAAAAGAGACAATTGGGATAACACAGGTGACAGGAAGAATGGCTAAGACCAGAATGGAAGCAGTGAAGGTGGTTAGAAGAAACCTCTTCATGTATTCATTGAAAGACTGAGTAAATGAATAATACCATACTGTAGAACTAGCAGTAAATTACTAAAAAAGCCATGAATCAGCCATAAACTGTTAATAACACTGGTGTACTAAATATCTAAGTCTCTAAGTCAAAATGTAAAATAGTCTCAAATCCTAAATGCTATTAATATTTTCACAGCATAACTTTCTTTTTAAATTAAAAGCTCATTTATTTATTTCATGGGGAAGAGAGAGAAAGAGAGAAGTATAAGCACCTTCAACAAGGTTCATGCTGCAATCCTTCCCCTAGCCCTCTTGGTTGATCAGGATCATGAGAATGTTCAGTATGTTCACATGAGCCTGGCATGTACAAGTTGACCTGGAGCAGAGCCCCAGTCTTTCCTTATGGCTTCCAGCACTGAAAGTGTGTGGTTACCTCTGAGACAGGATTGCTGGGTCTAATTTTCTTTTTCATGATAATTTTCTACTCAAACATTTTCAACACTATAAAAGAGTTACAGCATATGCAAATATAAGGGGTGAATGGTGTAGCCCTGCTGAGCTGTAGATGCTAAGGGCAGAGACATTTGCATACTACCTGGGATCCTGTATATGAGAAGCTGTTCAGGGCCAATGCCTTTTTTTAAAAAAAAAAATTTATTTCATTTTCTTTTATACATTCAATCACATTATTATTTGGCTTACAAAATGGATATTTCAACAGGTGAACATTTCTCCCTAGTACAGTTGACAAAACTACAAAATATCTTCAACAGATAATACCACATTTCTTTGTGATATTAATGCTTTGGCTCCCTATTTTTCTTCTGAATGTCCTTCCTCAGACTTTCCTCTTTGACACACACTATATCTGGTATTTACATCCATATACTGTGTTTGTATATCCTTTAACTCTTGGACTTGGTAAAATAGCAAATTGTTCCTTTGCTCATAAATAGCTAAATATTGAAAGTTAAATCTCTAGGTGACAAGTGTCTACATGACCTAAGGTTCCAAAAGAATTTTGTCCTAACATTTAGAATTTTCTTGATCCTTTATAAAAGTCTATCCACTTTGGAGCTTCATGGATGAAGACACTTGCAGAACATGGAGAGGGTTCAGAGCACTGTTATCAGGATAATTAAATAATTGAAAAATAAGGGCTATGAAGAAAGGTTAATGGAACTGGAATTGTTCAGCCTGGAAAATAGAAGGCCAAGGGGGATTTAATAATAGTCTTAAGTGTAAAAAGAGCTATTACACAGAGAATGCTCACCAGCTGGTCTCAATCTTCTCTTAGGACAGAACAAGGAGAATGGAGTGTAAATTGCATCATGATGGATTTAGGCAAAATACGAGAAAGAATTTTCCAACTAGAAGTGTTCTTATACACTAAGATAGGTAACCAGTCCAGAGTTCATCTGACAATGTGTCTGCAATTCTAAGTATTTGGCCTATTAATGTGAATTCAATATGTATTTCCTAAGAGCAAGGTTTTATGGGCTATGATATTTTCTATAGGAGGCCATTGTTGCAATTTACCCACTGGCTTAGAAAAAAAGGGGTACAGTTGGCTTATGTAACTATTGAGTTGTAAATTTTAAAAGGAGAAAGCAGAATACCAAGATGGCATGACACAAGACCAGTTAATTTTTTAAGAGATATTTTTGCTATGAGGCTTGTGCGCTTGCCATAGAGACAGAGCAAAAGTGAGAAATCACCCCCTCCCCCCCTCAAATCCCTGTTCCACAATCTCTTTTCCTCCATCACCTCTTGGGATTTGTGGCATGCATACACATGCACCTGGCATTTGTTTTAAGCTGCCAGGTCCGGGACTCGAAATTCAGTTGACTACATGGGAGTCCAGCAGCATAAACATTATGCCATCTGCTGGTCCCAAGACAAGTTAACTTTGATATGCAGGTATTGGTGTCATGTAGAGGGGAAAAAGGGAAGGTGAAGAGTGGAAAGTGTGGGTCTCAAAGAAGCAGAGAAGGTAGACTTTGAAAGGTGACTTGATGAAGTTGAGCCATGAAGACTCATTTTGTTCGACAAAGGCTGCATGATAGGCATTCTTACTCCTTTGCTTCCAGGGAGTACGGTTGGGCAGGGAAATTTGTCCTGATCACCCAGTCTTAAGGGGAAATAGTTGAAGACATTGAAACAATCAAGACAGGAATCCAAGACATTTTTTTTTCATAGTATTATTGGCAACTAAGTTTGACTGCTTAATGAAACGAGAGGCAGACGCTAGAGAAGACAGGAGTTTACTTCTGTAACTGGTTGCAGAGAGACAGTCAGAAAGCACCATCAAACTGTCTTGAAAAGTTTGACATGTTCTTAGTTTTTATTGGTATGTGATATAAGCAGGTGCAAATCATTCCTCACTACGATCAGAATCGATCACTTTCCCCTGAATAATTATCCTGACTCCTGTTTGCTTCAAATACTCATTCCTAGTTTCTCATTTGACCATTCCTCAAACAGGCCTCCCTAGGACTCAGCACTTGGTCAGATTGTTCTTATTTGAGTCCTTTTGTAATTTCAAATGGCAGCAGTCCTGCTAAATCTCTAAGGAGGCCTACTTCAATAACCCAATTTAATTTCTAACCATGATCTTTACTTCTTTCAGTATAAATTGAAAAAAGGAAATGCTGAGGTTTCCACTTGAGGTCAAAATCCAAAGCCAAGACCAGATATATATTGATACCAACTCAACCTAGTCTCTATAAATTTAACTCACTTGTTTAATGTGTATTACGCTGTGGTAGAAAGTATATGCGTTTGTTTTTTGTTTGTTTGTTTGTTTTTTTGAGAGGTTTTTGCTATAGGGTGTGTGCGCTCGCCAGAAAGACAGAGAGAGACAGAGAAACAGAAAGCGAGAAGTCACCCCCCAGGGCAGATGGTCATGCCGCAATCCCTTCTTCATTCTCCTCTCGGGATCTTGGGCACGCATGCAGAGGTGCCCAGTGTGAGTTTAAGCTACCGGGTCCAGGACTCGAACCACGGTCGACTACATGGGAGCCCAGCGACATAGCCATTACGCTAACTGCTAGTCCCAGTATATGCATTTTTCTGAGTTTATATTGGGTCTTTTTAATGACTGTGAGAAGTTAGGAAGTTTCTTAATCATTCTGAGCTTTATATTTTCTGATCTGTAAAGTGGAGACAGTAGTTACTTCAAGGAGTTTCTGTGAGAATTAAAATACTTGATAAACTGCTTAGTGCCTAGTAAGTACTTGTCATATGCTAGTTCCCTACTCCTTTTTCCAAGTAGCAAACCATCAATTATGGAATGATGTCGTTCCATCTTTTATTTCTGATGAGCACCTTAAACCTTCATTTCAGTCCAAACCTCTCCAGTTAGCCACCTTAATTCTTATTCATATGACAACTTATCTGGGTGGCTCTCAATAGGGTACTTTTAAATATATTAATTCCCACCTTCCTTAGGATATGGGCTTAGAATGGAACACATAATCCTGAGTACATTCCCATCTGTACTGGGTATTATGACCTTATTATGACCTACCTTGATGTGGAAAATATATTTCTATTAATACATCTTGAAATTATATTGTTAACTTGGCAGGCATATTATACTTTTGACACAAATAATGAGTAATTTTTAGATCTGGGTTTTCCTTAGAGATGCTAAAACTCTGGCTCTGTCTGAAGGTAATGCACTGGAGCGAATGATCAAATATGGCTGTTTTGGGTCCAATGGATCAGTGATTCTCAGAAATGAAGCAATTGTGAATAAGTAAATTCAATGAGCAAATATCTTATTGACTTTCTAAATGATACAACATATAACATAGCATAACATAATATAAAATAACTCTGTGAGTGTGCCTATCTGTCCAGCTACTGTCAAAATCTTTTGGGGCTAAACTTCTTGGAAAAGCTGCTTGGTATTTGCTGCTTTCATTTCCTCACCTATTAATTTGTCATCCCAAAGCAATCTGGCTTTCCACTAAAACTGCTTTCCCAAAGGTCACCAAAGACCTAATTGTCCAACCCATTGGTTTTTTTCTCAATTATTTTCGTCTCTAATCACTCTGTGGCATTTGACATTATTGACCATTTGTATCAGTACCATTCTAACTAAGAAAAACAGACAGCACATGAATATTAAAAACATAGAATTGAATGCAGAGAATTGTTTACACGGGTAAAAGAAGAACTGAGAAGTCAAAGAGCGGACAGTATGATCACCTAAGATTAACCACACCAGATACCACAGTAGTCCCAGGCTGGAGGGCAAATGGAAGAGGCAGGTTTAC
This sequence comes from Tupaia belangeri chinensis, assembly GCF_000334495.1. Classification (NCBI taxonomy): domain Eukaryota; kingdom Metazoa; phylum Chordata; class Mammalia; order Scandentia; family Tupaiidae; genus Tupaia; species Tupaia belangeri. The sequence goes on from NW_006203749.1 coordinate 70,081, forward strand.
CAAAGCCTGAGAGAGAAAATTACCTGGCTTACAACTAGAATTATAGGGGGACTAAAGCCACAGAAGAGAGGCCATGGTACCTGAGATGCCATTAGAAGCAAAGAGAGAATAAATACTGTGATTTCTCCCCACTTCCCAATAAAGTTAGTTATCAAGGGAGCCTGGGAAATAGACTGTGGCAGTTGCTCCTTCCCTTTAGCCATACGGAACAGAGCTGAGGAAAACCGAAGAATGGATAGAAGTAAAACAGGTCCAGGATTGGCACACTTTTGCCATTCAACATTCATTCTCATACTTGTACCTATATACAACGTCTTTACATGTCTACCTAATATGAGACCAATAGCTGTCATATAAATGGCACTTACGTACTCTGCTCAACCAAGAAAGACAGAAAGGTTCATCAGTCATTGTATTCATCCCAATTCCATAATTTTTTTTTTACAGGTCACAGGACTTTATTCTGATGGAACCATTGCTAATTACATAGAAGTTACTTGCCTAAGCCAAATTCCATGAGGTTTATATGAACTTACAGTTCACAAATTATATACAAATGGTATGTTCAAAACCATAAGGAAGTATCCTGATGCCCAGATGATGAAGACTGGGTGATTGAATCTGCACATTTATTTCAAGCTGCTGAAGAGTTTGTGGGCCACACAATGGTCCCTTGCATGCAAGAAATCAAAGAGCTCCTCTGTGAAATCCTTTTCTGTGCATGACCCAGAGGATACATGATCATCACAGAGCTTTAGCCACTCCCGGGTCTTTATACACTTCTCCAGTTGCTCTCTCACTGTTGTTAGGAGATCCACTAATTCTGCTTTCTCTTCCTCCTTGGGATCTCCAGACCCGGTCAGCATCTTTCACTCATCCACCTGTCATGTCTTGCTACAGTTCTGGATCCAACATGAGCAGAAACAGCAGCACCTGCCCCACTGCAGGACCAAGAAGCTCAATTACATAATCTTCAGATGAAGTTCACTCCATCAGATTCAAATGTGACTCAACTTGGCCAGGTGACCTGTGGACTAATCTGTAAAGCTTTACACCTCCAACTCTCTTCAGACAAAATATAATAGGCTTATCATTTTTTGTCTTACTGGTTACAAGTCTATAGTTCATATTTATCACTTCATTGAATAAAACTAAATTTGCCCTTTCACCAAAACTAGAAACCTGCAAGTCATCATGGAATCCTTTTCTTCTCTCTCCCCTTATTCAGTCTATCATTATTACTACAAACGTCACCATCTTAGTATTTCTCCAGTCTTGCAGTTAACCATTTTGTTAATTCAGCCTTTCATGGCCTACTAATCTGCTAATTGGTCACCCTGCCTTCAATTTTTCCCCTGGGTAGTTGGTACTCCACACTCTTACCAAGGTAAGCTTTTGCTTCAAAGTTAGAAATTTTATATAGTTTAAAAAGGGACTAAAGGCAGTACATTCGGACAAGGTTCTACATGCAGAAATCTTACATAAATCTGAAACACAGATCTGATAATTTTATTTCCTTCAACACTGTGTCAATATAAAATGTATGTTCCTTAATATGACCATAGAAGTTCTTTACCATCTGGTCATAATAGACATATCCAGCTCCATCACCTCCATTCCTAGACACATTCCTTCAATCCATGGACTCCTGGGTTTATACATTTTTAATCCTTTATTAATTCTACTTCCTTTACCTACAAGGCATGCCTACTCCCCTCACTTGTTGAAATTCAATTTATATTTTAAAGTTCAATCCACATATCACTTCTTGTCTGAAATCTTCATTGATTCTCTGTATTCCTAGCCACTGTTATATTGAATTACCCCTTCCTTTATACTCCTGATGCAGTTGATATTTATTTTATTATATCATTGATTGGTCCTATAATTTCCTGTTTCCTTGTTGGTTTCCTGAACTAGACTACTAACTTTGCTCCAGTGCCCACCAGAACAATGGGGACAAGGATGGTGATAAGAATACATATGATGAATAGATATGTATATAAATTAATATGCAAATTAATCATACACCTGATCAATGAGGGCAAAATAATGTTGGCTTTACATTTAATTATGAGTATTAACAATTTTAAGTTAAAATAGTGCCTGAAGAATTTATTGTGAACAAAAGTCAACTCAAAATGGATCAAAGATCTAAACCTAAGACCTCAAAATATAAAACTAATGGTGGAAAATACTGGGGAAACTCTGGGAGACATTGGAGTAGGCAAAGACTTCTTAAATAAGACTCCCAAAGCACAGGCAATAATCCCTAAATAGACAAGTGGGACTATATTAGACTAAGAAGTTTCTGCACAGCAAAGGACAAAGTAACAAGTGTGAATCAATGACCCTCAGAATGGGAAAATATCTTTGTTAAATATGCCTCAGACAAGGGACTGATAACCAGAATACACAGGAAACTCAGTGCCTTATGTGGAAAAAAAAATGATTAGCCCAAATAAAAGATGGAAAAATGAGCTGAACAAAGATCTCTCTAAGGAACACATATGAACAGCCAAAAAACATATGAGGAAATGCTGAACATCCCTCATCATAAGGGAGATGCAGATGAAAACCACAATGAGATACCACCTAACCCCCATCACAATGGCAAAGATTAAAAATATAAAATGTGGTAAGTGTTGGTGGGGATGTGGTGAAATGGGAACTCTCCTACACTGTTGGTGGGAATGTAAACTGGTTCAGCCACTGTGGAGAACAATATGGAGGTTCCTTAAAGATGTACAAATAGAGGGACCAGCAGTTAGCGTAATGGCTATGTCGCTGGACTCCCACATAGTCGACCACGGTTCGAGTCCCGGACCCGGTGGCTTAAACTCATGTCGGGCACGTGTGCATATGTGCCCAAGATCCCGAGAGGAGAATGGAGGAGAAGGGATTGCGGCTTGGCCATCCCCCCGGG
>NW_006203749.1:73567-74104 GCF_000334495.1 Tupaia belangeri chinensis
TCTTTTTACAAGCAAAGTGATAAATAGTGATTGAATGTTTTAAAAAATAATTGGAATAATAATAATAATCTGGAAAAACTAATGAAAAGCTATTTGATGACAAAATAATGAAAAGCTATTTGATGATAATGATGGGGATTTTAATGTCTTTGTATTTACTAATATGCATGGTATTCCTTCTGGAAAAAGAAATATAATATACTGTAAATTTATATGTGATTCAATGTAATATAAACAAGGTTATGATAATAAATAAAAAAATAATTTATTGTAAAGAGAGTGCATGTAACCCCTTGACCTTGGACTGTGAAAGCTCAATTCTTCTGATATACTCTAGGGTAGATATATTAGAATTATGATAGAGGTTTATGGGTTAGAGTTAAAAAGGTCTAGACGTTTCATGATAGAGAAACATTGTGTATTACTAGAAAGTGTACCTTAACTGTCACTGAATACTTCTGGGGCAATTTTTTTTCTGACTAAGTTACTTATTTGCCATTGTATGTTGATTAACTCTTTTTTTTTTGGAGAGGTTTT
>NW_006203749.1:74123-79548 GCF_000334495.1 Tupaia belangeri chinensis
CATGTGCTCACCAGACAGACAGAGACAGAGAAACAGAAAGTGAGAAATCACCCCCAGGGGGGGGTGGCCACGCCGCAATCCCTTCTCCTCCGTCCTCCCCTCGGAATCTTGGGCACCCACACACACGCACCCAGCATGAGTTTTAAGCCACTGGGTCTGGGACTAGAACCACGGTTGACTACACGGGAGTCCAGTGACAGCCATTACGCTAACTGTTGGTCCCTTGATCAACTCTTAAATTCCAGGGTTTTTTTTTTTAAAGCTCAGATATTTGATATAGTTTGAAAAGGGACCAAAGGCAGTACATGTGGAAAACTTACATAAATCAGTAAATATTACTATACAAAAATGAGTGTAGTATGGTAATTAAATCAGTAAAAGATTGGTGTTTCGAGTCAGGCAGTGCTAGGTTTCTGTATTTTATCCATTTCTCATATCTTATGTGAATTTTGTCAAGTCATATAACTTCTTTGGGTATCATCTCCCTCATATGGTTATGTGGACATTGAGTGGTACATACTTTCCAATATGGGAGCTGGGATTAAAGAATAATAAATGAAAATTAAATAACAAAATGCAAGATGATTAGTGAAGTCTTTAGTGATAGTCGTAATAATAGCTAACAATTTTATTATTATCTCTGTTACTCATTATCAGAATATCAAATCTCTCTCATGAAGAGCTATACCAACATGGAAACTTCCACCAAAGTGCATTGTTTCCCAATTGTCTGAAAGATGTTGTCCAAATCCAATACTTCTAGTTACTCATTAAATTTGGAAGTTTGTTGCTCTAAAATACTATGGAGAGTACATAGCGCATTTCTAATCTAATGCATTGTAGCATAGTGAATGCCACTGTGGTATGTGCTATGAAACACCATAGAATGCCAGTAAGGATAACCACTGGCTTGAGGCTGTCATGGTGGACTACAGGCAAAGCTTTTTCCAATGTAATAATGAAGAGATGATCTTTTATGGTCAAATCAGTGCTGTAAAACTCAATTAAGACACAGAGTAGCATTCTTCATGCTATGTCCTAGATAGGTTTTCCAATTCTTCCCGATTTTACATAATGTAAGATCAATTTGAACTGCCGTGATTGAAAGTCATTATCTGACAAAAGAGGAAATGAATTTAACAAACCCTTTCTCATTCTTTGTGTGCCTTTTAGAAGTAAGCTGTACTGATTTGCATTTGAATTTCTAGTTGCTCTCTACGGTAAGTATTATATGGTCTACTTACAGAACTGCCTCATAGAGACATGCACTGAGGAACTTTATGGTTTGATATGAGATGAGAGCAATTTCATTTTTAACAGTGTCTTTAAGCCAAGAAACTAATATATCTCAAATATGAATAGAAGATCTTTGTAACAATGCAAAAATATTCTTTATATTATCTCTCTGAGGACATTTTAGAAGTTATTTTGCTTAATCCTGAAGATTTTCTGGAAGAGATACCAGCTTTTATAACTCTTAACTAGGAGAAGCATAGAAAAATCTGGGCTTCAGACAGGGTAAAAAGCAGAATTGAGAGCAGCATCAAGATTTCTGGACTATGAAGGAATCTAAATATATCTGAATTTTTAAAAAAAGGAAAATCAAATACTACTAACTTGAAAACAAAAATGTATTTTTCCCTTGTTACTGAAATTTAGTCTTGTATTTTATCAGTTCTCTTTTAGAAAGAAAGTAGACAAAGATTGTGTTTTTTTAAAGAAAAGTTCTTCAAAATTCTCTCAGCAAAATAAACTTTTGTTTCAGACTGTAATGGTATAACTTGTACCAGACTAGCCCTTCCAATATAAATAATTTAAAAATCACACATTGTACCTAGCAAATATGTATGATTACTGGGTTTCAATTATGATTTCTTTTTAATGCTGGGGAAAAATTTCACAACTACTAAGAAGAAAAATTATTCCACAAGAAGAGGGTTTAAAGGAGAACACATAGGACCTAGATGATGATGCAGAAGCAGTAAAATGTAATGCTGTGCAGGGCTTTCCCACAGAGTTCATATCCAGAGATCTCTCTGAGTACTCCAAGCATGCTCATGCCCACAGTCTATGGCTGGGTGAGTCTGACCCTCTTGGGGTGCTTTCCTTTTCACTTTGTCTCTGTTTCTGTTGCTCATGGAATAAAAACAAAACAAAAACTCTACAAAAAAGTCAATTATCATGAGGTTTAAAAATATTTTATATAATATTGCTAAATTAAAATAGGATATTTTCTCTTCAAAAAATTAGACAGACTTAGCTGTCTTGGTGCAGTGGTAGCACAATACTCTTCAATGCTAGAAGCCACATGATTAGGTTCCCAGGCATGCCCATGATCCTGGCTGGCTGAAAGGCTGGGGTGGGTGTAGAACGTGGTGTGAGATCCCATTGAGGACAATTATCTTTCTTTCTATCTCTATCTAAATAAATAAATAAAATTCAGAAATAATAGATAAATTATATAATGATCTTCTTTTTGGATATTGCCAGCTAGAGAGTTGTGATTGTTGGAAAAGAAAAACACACAATTGAGCTGCAGGAAATTCTGGTTCATTGACTGAAGCAATTTTTCAAGCTGGAACATAAGCGAAGCATGCCAGTCTTATCATATAAGGATATGAAAACCAGAATTTTGGGTAGCTGAAATTGCTGGATTTTGCAGATTAACTAATGAGAGGAGGGAGGTGGGCAAGGGAGACCATGAAATCTATGTGAGGGTATTCCATGAATACTTGACCGGCAGAAGTGTGAAGTTGGAAGTAGGGAAGTACTTAATTTCTGCTAATAAATTAAAAGTGAGAATGATGAAGCAGGGAATCTGACAGGGAAAGTTGTGAGATTTAAATTATGATGCTACAAATTTATTAGATTTTGATAAGTTAATATAACATATGATTAGCCCTAGGACAACCAATAAAGAAATTAGAAGAGGTATCTCTAAGAGGCCAACATAGAAAAGAAAATGAAGTCTAAAAACTTCAACTAAAAGGTGAGAAGAAAAATGGAGAAACAAAATAAGAGCTATGTCGATTAGAAAAACATACCAGCATCACAAAGCTATATATAGCATTTCAGTAATTACATTAAAGGTAAATAGACTAAATCCTATAATTAGAAGCCAAAGATTTTTAGATTGGATGGAAATAATTGATATCTAATTAGGAATTGTTTACAAGTAAAACAAAAGATATTAAAGACACAAAAGTCAGAGACCTGACTCCTTCCAAAGGCAGATTTCACTGAGTGATTGGCAAGAGGATAATCTGGAGGTCCCTTAAGAGGTCCCTACCTCCCTACTTTATCATCTGGCCCACCAAAAACCAGTACAAGTCAAAGATAAGTGCACATGAAATCATCCCAATAAGTTATAAAGCGAAGGGACAAAAGCGGTGAAACTACTTATGACAGGATCTAGAATAAACATACCACAACCAGGCAGGAAGGATTGGAGTCCAAGAGAGTTTTTCACAAGTCACTGAAACATACCTCTAAAAGACCAAAAACAACTCACAAGCTAATCATGCAGAGGTTCAAAGAAGCGCTTTGGAATTTGAAGGAATAACCAGCTGAAAGAGAGGAAATAAACTGATGAGCTTCACCTACAAAGAAGAGCTTAATACTGCATACGTCGAGATGAGAATGAACATGTGATCTGTTTGTCTCAGTTGGACCTAAGACATTTCTAGTATGCCACAAGCAAATTAAAAAAATGGAAATGTAAAAGCCTTTGGAATGTAAGTTTTAGAACAGTAAATAAATGGAATTGCATATAAAGTACTAAGTTGGGCCAGGCTTATATCACAAAGGTTAAGTGCCATGCGTGGTGCCATGTGGTCGATCAGAGTTGAAATCCTGGCCCCAGTGGCTTAAAAAACATACTGGGCATACATGCAGGCATGCCCCAAATCCTGATAAGATGGAGAAATGTAGGAAAAAGGATTGTGGCATAACCACAACTCGTTGCTGGGGACAGGTGTTGCTTTCTCTTCCTATCCCTGGCAAATACGTGCACCCTCAGATATGAAAAATTAATAAAAATAAAAATATTAAGTCAACATTATATCATCTTTATTAATAAATTTCATTATTTAGTTGAAATGGATAATTTCCTTTTAAATCAGTTTACCAAATTAGACTTAAAAAAACCCAGAAAACATGATTACACATATATCTATTAAATAAATCTATTATTAAAATATTTGTCCCAAAAGAAATTCCCAAACCCAAATAAATACACTGGTAAAAGAAATCAAATACTTCTGTAATAAAAAATATAGGCTAAAACAAAATAGAACAAAAGGTAAATATATCCCTATGCATTCTATGAGACCACATAAACTGAGCACCAGATAATGAAAAATGTATTACAAGAAATATTAAATACTTATAACCTTCATAAACATAGATGTAAAACTTCTTCCCAAAATATTAGTAAATGGAATTCAGTAACATATACAAAAATAATTATGCATTATCACTTAAAGTGTTAATTCCAGGAATGTAACTAGGTTCACCATTCTATAATAAATCAATACATTTTACCATATTAGCAGAATAAAGTAGAAAAAACATACGCCATTTAAATATAAACAGACTAAACAATTTACAAAATTCAAAACCAATTCACAACAATGCTAAATTAACATGGAATGAAAAACAATTCTGGGGCCAGGTGGTGCAGTGATAACACAACTGGACCCGTATGAGAAAGGTTCTGGGTTTGCATTCTGGGAACTTCCTGAGCATACTGTGTGCACATACTCATGATATAAACTGGGTGAGATTGGAAGTGGATTGTGGCATAGAAGACTCCGTCTGTGTCTCCACAGAAGGCCTCTCTCTCTCTCTGTCTCTTTTTCATGTAAAAAGTAAATAAATCAACTTTATAAAAAAAAAAAAAAAAGGGCCAGTCAGTGGCATGTGGCTAAGGGGGTTTGATTCTATATAACCGACTACATGGTTCTAGTTTCTGATCTGGTGGCTTGAGAGACACACTGAGTATATGTGCATACAGAAGGGATTGCACATGGCCATCTCTTCTGATTGGTGATTTCTCTCTCTCTCTCTCTCTCTCTCTCTCTCTCTCTCTCTGTGTGTGTGTGTGTGTGTGTGTGTGTGTGGCAACTGCAATTACCCTATAGCAAAAAAATACAAAATCTAAACTAAAAAAAAAAAAAGAAAAGAAAGAATTTTCAACTTGATAAGGAGTATGTATGAAATACATACAGTTCTCAACGTTTATAACAGCTAGTGACTGAGTATTTCCTCCTGAGGTTCGTGACTAGGAAGAGTTCGCCTTTTCCCCTTATCTTCAGTCTTTTACTGGAGACAGTGGCCAGTTTGATAATGCAAAAAAATGGAGTAAATACAGGGAACCAGCAGTTAGCGTAATGGCTATGTCGCTGGACTCCCACGTAGTCCACTG
>NW_006203749.1:79848-90352 GCF_000334495.1 Tupaia belangeri chinensis
TAATAATAATAATAATAATAATAATAATAATAAATGAAATGAAATGAGTAATTCTTTAAAAAAATTAATTTGATGAAGCCAGAGGATATAAAATCAATTGAATTTCTATATAAGTGTGAAAAAATTCAAATAGAAATATTTGAATATAACATTTATGATAGTATCAAAAAGTAACTAAAAAAATGGGAACATGATCTGCAAATCAAAAACTACAAAACATTAATAACAATTGTTTAAAAGCACAATCTAAAATAGAGGACAGGCATGTCATGCTCCTGAATTATAATTTCTCATCGTAAATATTGATTCTATTACCCATCCTGACCATCCAGAGGCAAAACCTAGATTACCATTATTATTCTTGAAATTAGAAGCTACTTGATTCAAATGTGAACTTAGATTCCTAGCTGCATGACCTTGGACAAGTGACTTTGCTGCTTTGAGGTCCAGCTACCCCCTCTTCATCTTCAAAACAGTGTCTGTCGCTCCCTCACAGGATTCTTAGTGGATTAAATGAAATGACACAAAACTACTTTGAAATTTGTAACAATTGCTAGAGTATAAGATGCTACAACTGTTGCTAGTATTATACAAAAGGAAAAATAGTCACTTAGAAATAGAGCTTGAGAGCAGGATGCACTAGAAATGAAGAAATGCCAACAAGACATAAAAAGCTTTTGTCATGGTGTGGTGGTTGAGGTACTAGACTCCCAAATGGCCCACCGCAGTTCAAATCCCAAACCCAGGGTCTTGAAAATCGCTCCAGACAAGTTTGCATGTGTGTCCAAAATCCCAAGAGGAAAATGGAGGAGAAGGGACTGCAGTGTAACCATCCTCCTGGGGGGTGATTTGTCACTTTCCATCTTTCTGTGTTTCTGTATAGCTCTCTCTGGTGAGCACTCCTACTCTATGGCAAAAACATAAAAAAAAAAAAAAAAGAAAGAAAAGCTTTTGTCATTCTGAGATTTTTGACACACAGGAGCTTTTTGAACTAGAAGAATCTAATATTTAATTTGGCCATTAAAATATATGTATATTTAGAATTTAGAGGAAAAACAAAGACAGAACATTCATTTTAGGCATATTGAGTTTTGTGTTTGAACCCAATTTGGTTTCAGAGGTACTCTTTATCTCTTTCTTTTGATATGAGATTTTCAACAATTTTTTGTACTAATTTTCAGTCACTGCACGCTGTTACATCATTTCATAGCTACATTATCTGTAGCCTCTACTTATTGGCATGGTCATGAATATCTGTTCTTGTGTTTTTTACTGCTCAGGGTCCTAGAATATGGAAACATTAACATACAGATATTTCTTGTTCTTGTGACTCTGTTTAAATTCTTCATTATGTTTTGTCATTTATTCCTTCTTCTAATTCATCTACATTCTCTGGTTATAAAAATCTTGAATCGTCCCTATTGTACAAGATCCAAATTTATATCCTAAAACAACAATCACTGCTAAACCCTCATTATTTCTACTGAAAATTATTCCATTATTTTTACATTTTTTAGAGAGATTTTTGTTGTGTGCACTCACCAGAGAAACAGACAGAGACAGAGAGACAGAAAGTGAGATATCATCTGATTTCTCCTCCATTCTCCTGTCAGGAGTTTGGGTATGTACACACACATGCTCAGCATGAGGTTTAAGCTACCAGGTCTGGGACTTGAACTGCAATTGACTATGTGAGAGTCAAGTGATGTAAACATTGCACCACCTACTGGTCCCCCAATATACATTTTGTGAGAATTAGAAATCTCTTGGTTACCATGTCGCAGGCAACCACCAGTGGAATCTCTTGGTTACCATGTAGCAGGCAACCACCAGTGGAATCTGGTTACCTTTATTTTTATTAATTTTTTTTCAGGTTTTCACCATAGGGTTCATGCAAAAGACAGGACAGTGAGAAGAAAAGTGAAAAATCAACGCCCCCCCCCACACACACACACAAGGGGAGATGGCCATGCCATAATCCATACTCTTCCATTCTCTTCCTGGGATTTTGGGCAGATATGGACACATGCCTGACATGATTTTCAAGCCACCGGGTCCAAGATTAAAACCACAGTTGACCACATGGAAGTCCAATGCCTTAACCACTACACCATCTGAAAACCCCACCTTTCACATTTTAAAGCTGCCACCCATTCCTTTTAACCTGTGAATCAGTTAAAATTAGTGACTGACTGATTTTTTGTAGAATGGTTCACTTGCGAATAATTGCCCTGAAGAGCAACGAAGTTTTAATATTAATTTGAGCTTTAATTCTGGAGTAAATTTTCTTCTGGCCTCCTCACTCTACCTTCATTTTTCCACACCTACAAAATCCTGCTTCATTCCAGTCTTAACAGTTCATCCTAAATGGAACGATGAAATCCCCATCATCACCACCAGAGTCATAATCTTGACTGAGTGAACCATCAATCTAGACTCGAATCCATGAATGATGATTTCCTGTAACAAATTTAATATTCTTAGCTCCACTTTCTGTTCAGGATAGGTAAAATTTTATCAATATCTTGGCTAAATAATGATCACCACAGATTTTAGTGACTTATCATAAAGGTTTATTTTGAACTATGCATTTGCTGGAAAGAGAGACAGAGAGACAGAAAGTGAGGAATCACCCCCTCTAAGGGCAATGGCCACATTGCAATCCCTTCTCTATTCTCCTCTTGGGATTTTGGCATGCACACATATGTGCCCAGCCTGAGTTTTAAGCCAGTGGGTGCAAGACTCAAACCACAGTTAACTACATGGGAGTCCAGAGGTGTAACCATTATGACATCTACTGGTCCTTCATTTTAGATCTTCTAACCAGTGTCATACTATTGGGTGGCAGAAAAGTCATGATGCATTTTTTGCATAGAGAAACAAAAAAATATGTCATGACTTTTCTGAGGACCCAATATATTACACAAAGCCTTCTTCCTGGAAGAAAGAATTCAGAATTTCCATCAGGAAATTCTGAAATTTCAAGGTCAAAAAGTGGGCCTATACTAGTAGATGCAAACTTAGCAACCATCTGAATATCCATACTTTTTGGATAACCTTCAAAGAGGATGATACTAAATGAGTTGGGCACTTCTAATTATCTGCTAAGTAGAAAACTTGTGGTAGTATCTGCACTCAAAATAATACTGATTGGCTTGCTATCCACTAAGAACATGAGTACCTGTCCTCAAACCACTATCCAAAAGCTTGTGTCTTTATTAGGACAAATGACTAACTCTAGTAATTACTAAATAAGACAGTAAAACATTGACTGACACTATATCCCTTATTGTAAGGCACACATTCAGAAAGTGAGTCCATATTATGCCTATAGTTAGCCTTATCTCTGCTGATTGGGTTGATAGGATAAATTCTGTAACCATGTCTGAGTACGGAACAAGTACATAACATAAATTACAGTCATCTTCCTAAGTGTCTCTCTTAGGTCATTGAGGTGAAAACAGAGTCCTCAATGTTTTATTTGAAAGCTTCCTGCATCTGAACCATTTTAGGATTTCTTTGTATGATTTTCTCATCATTTCAATATTTCCATACTTTTGCATTGCTGATGTATATTAACAGTGCATTTATGTTAATAGTGCTCTTCTGAATAGCTTGTGCAAATATACTGGTATCCATGCATACCAACGAATGCAATGGCTCATCCAAGGCAATACCAGTTTCTTGATGAATAGATAATGATGAAAAATTACAATGCCAAGCTTCTCATCTTGCAGGCCTAAAATGTCCTTACAAAACCATCAAGAAACAAGTTTTGCTTAAATGTCAACTGTAGATGAAATTTTGCAGTCGTTTTGATGCCTAAATGCACTTCAGTGAAAGAAGATGGCTCCAAAGTTTTTAATCCTTATTTCTAAGTTGCCAAAGAACTCTAAAATGTATTACTTCAAGAACTGGCAAGGATTTTCATGTCACCTGGATTTAATTTGCTTCAGGAAGCATCTTGCTTTAGGTGAGAGGGTGGGAGGTATTAACACCACGAGGTTTGACTTGTGAGCTCTGAGTTGCAAGGTGAGGATGATAAGATAAAGGGGAGATAGAAGCATTCCATCCTCTGACCTCTCTGAGCTAACGAAAGATTATCCAAAATGACTTACAGAAAAATGCTTTCCTGCTAAACTAAATGGAATTCAGACCTTATCTTCTGGGGTACAATATGCTGTATTAATAATGTGCATGGCTATCTAGTTCAATTCACTCTGAGGGACTTAGTGTGTTACCTAAAAATGTATGTGTGTGCACCTACACACACAAAGATTATATCTTGCTATGTAATCACATAAATACAGGTGTTATTAAACCATATCAGCAACATAAAATAGCATTTTCAGAAAGAAGGAGAAAAGAGAACCTTAGAGATTTCCAACAGGGCAATTTTAACAGGCACCATGTAATACAATAGGATACTGCTTTTAATTTTGTTACTGAAGAGACACCTTGGAGAGTCAGTAGCACAGTAGGACATCCTACCTAAAACAGGCTGTGTACTCAAAGATGCAAGTAGATAGGCTTAAGCATGTGTTTTCTTGTGGAAACTCACTGTCTTTGTGAAGTAAAAATATATGGTTATTGTATAATTTTCATTAAGCATGAAGTAGCGACACTTGATCGCTATTCATTAAGTGTTGTAACAGAATCTAGAAATATTTTTACTCCACGTTTACATTTATCAAAAGGTACTTACTAATTATCTTTCTTTTTCCTTAACCCCTCCTACTCAATAGAATACCTCCCTTCCCATTTTTCTGAGTACAGGAATCTAAGGCTCAGACAAGTTATGTAACTTGGCCGTATTCACATAGCTAGCAAAAGGCAGCAATAGGGCTCAAATACAACTGTGTTTGACACAAAAGAAATGATTCTTTTCACACTATTTCTTTATGGCAAGGTGATCAATGTAAACAATGACAGAATCTATATTTAAAATGGGCTTCAAAGGTTGCCTAATATAACATTTATCCCCTTTGTACTTGATGTTTTCATCTCTATGGTGTACTGATGTTTGGTTACCCAGAATTCATGTCTTTGGAGGATAAGGTAGAAGATGTAAGAAAATTTAGTCCTTCATGTCTTAGTTGAGTGCATCTTGAAGGATCCCCAGTTCTGCTGCTATCCAGCTGCTGTGGCTCTGTTTTGAGACTCAGATTCTCTAGAGGGCCCTGGATTTCAGCTAATCACATCTTACCATCTCCAAATCTGAATGAGGGGTTCAGTCTTATGAAAAGGAATGCGTGTTCTTTGACGAAAAGTCTTTAAGAAACCTGTGGGGATGGGAACCAGCAGTTAGCGCTATAGCTATGTCACTGGACTCCCACGTAGTCGACCGCAGTTCGCGTCCTGGACCCCGTGGCTTAAAACTCACGCCGGGCGCGTGTGCGTGCGTGCCCAAGATCCTGAGAGGAGAATGGAGGAGAAGGGATTGCGGCGTAGCCATCCACCCTGGGGGGTGATTTCTCACATTCTGTCTCTATGTCTCTCTCTGTCTGTTGAGCACAGGTGCCCTATAACAGAAACCTCTCCAAAAAAAACAAAACAAAACAAAACAAACCTATGGGGATGATTGGGAAGCTGGTTTTGGAGCCGAATGAATGGTGAATGAGGGAACCAGCAGTTAGCGTAATGGCTATGTCGCTGGACTCCCACGTAGTCGACCGCGGTTCACGTCCTGGACCCGGTGGTTTAAAACTCACGCCGGACGCATGTGCGTGCGTGCCCAAGATCCCGAGAGGAGAATGGGGGAGAAGGGATTGCGGCGTGACCATCCCCCCTGGGGAGTGATTTCTCGCTTTCTGTCTCTATGTCTCTCTCTGTCTGTCTGGCGAGCGCACGCGCCCTACAGTGAAAATCTCTCCAAAAAAAAAAAAATGGTGAATGAGTGCTTGTTCAAGATTATACTTAAGGGAACCATGGCAAAAGGTTTTAATTTCTTGGGATCTTGTCACCCCTTTGCCATTTATCACAACCACAAAACTGAGCTCTATCCTGCTCATATACTGACCTTGATAATGTTCCACACTCTCTAGTGAGATCTTATTGCAAAGTTTGCCTGTATAAAACGTGCAAAAGTGCTGGATTCCTGTGTCTTTTATAGCAGTTTATAATAGTCTCTCTGTGTGCCTTAACGTTATTGCTACATTCACAGGATTATTTGATCTTTGTAAACTAACAGAGATCTTAACTTTTTTGCTAGACAGAAATACTGTATTTCAAATAATATACTTGTTTTGGTGGGAGAGATTTTTATATTACACTGTCAAGTCTCTCTGAGCTCTCTGATCACATTACTCCTTAAGTATTTTTTTTTTCAATCAATATTGCTGCTACTTAACTTGTTTTTCCTCCTTCTACTATGAAGTTGCAGTATTTTATTTCAAATACAAGGCCTCATCACATTAGATTCATATATATTATTTCAGGCCCCACTACATTACATTAATTGATTTCATTGTATTACATTTAGTCCATTGTTCCATTCTGTTATTTTCTTAAGTATTCTTATATAGGTATTTGCTTAAGTATAGTCAATATTTTTTTCCAATTTTGAACCATTCCCAAATTTGTCAAATATGCTTTCTAGCTTTTCTTTTCTTTTTAAAATTTTGCTATAGGGCATGTGTGCTAGCCAGAGAGACATAGAGACAAAGAGAGAGAAAATGAGAAAGCACACCCCATGGGGAATGGCCATGCTGCAATTCCTTCTCCTCTTGAGGTTTTCTCTTTATTTTTTTTCATTATTTATTTTATATTCATTCACTGTATATCATTGCTGCATACAAAATGAACTTTCCCATCCAGAATATACTGTGTATTGGCTCAGTCAAAGATATCACCATATATAGTATCTTCAACAGATAATTTTCCATTTTGTGTTTCTTAACTGTTTTACTTCTTTTTTCCCCTTGATCCTCCTTCTCACTCTCTACCATTTCCCACACCCCTCCCATGCTGTCTCTGGTACCACAGTTGCTCTCCATGCCTTTATATTGTCCAATATTTCAGTTTTTGCCATAGAGTACAGACATTCTGTATATATTAAGTGGGGACATACGATGTCTCTCTATCATAGTCTGGCTTGCTTTGCTTAGCAATAAATCTTCCATATTTGTCTACTTTCTATCAAATGCTAGGATCTCATTTTTTATGACTGAGTAGTATTCCATAATGTATATACTATACTTTTTCAATCCATTCATCTGTTTGTGGACATTCAGGTTGGTTCCACATCTTAGCAATTGCAAATAATAAACATGGATGCACTAGTGATTTTTTTCTGACTGTGTGTATTCCTATCGTTTGGGTAGGTACCCAAGGGTGGAATTGTTGGATCATATGGTAGTTCTATTTGTAGGTCTTTGAGAAATCTCTATATTGTTCTCCAAAGTATCTATCCTAATTTACATTCCCACCAACAGTGTAGGAGAGTTTCCTTTTCATTGTAGCACTTACCATTCACTAGCACTTATCATCGTTTACTATTTTAATCTTAGTCAGTCTGACTGGGGGTAGGTGGTATCTCATTGTGGCTTTGATCTGCATCTCCCTTATGATGGAGAATGTTAAGCATTTTTTTCACATGCTTTTTGGCTGTTTATATATATTTCTTATAGAGATGTCTGCTCAGCTCATTTGCCCATCTTTTAATTGAGTTGGTCATTTTGAGCATGCATGCACATGTACCCAGTGTGATTTTAAGCTGCCAGGTCTGGGATGTGAACTGTGGAGTTGGCCATGTGAGGTCTTACTGCCTTAACTACCATGCCACCTGCTGGTCTACTTTCTAGCTTTTAATCTAAATAATTAAAAAATATATATAGAGAGAGAATAAAAAACATTTACTGGTAGCAGCAGAGGTGTAATGGTTACCTTGCAGGACTCCCATATGGCTGATCGCAGTTTGAGTACTGGATGCAGTGACTTGGAACTCATGGTTTGTGCATGTGTGTGTGTGTGTCCAAGATCCAGAGAGGCGAATGGAAGAGAGGGGATTGCGGCGTGGCCATCCTCCCCAGTGAGTGATTCCTCACTTTCTGTCTGTCTGATGAACAAAAATATCTCTTACAAAGAAAATAAAGCAAAAATAATTTTTTTCCAACATAATTTTGCATCACCTGCTGTAGATCTTTCTCAAGATTGGTATCTGTGGTTGAATTGCATACTTTATGTACATTTTTTAACACAGTCATCTATGTAATTGTCCTTGCTTTTAGTTCACATGTCCTGAAAGTTCTGGTGATAGACCTTGTCAGATTCCATGCTGTCTCCCAAGATAATATTGACCTCTGAAGACTCTGTCCTTTAGGGTGAGGTGATTTTTTTCCCATAAACTTCAAAATCTGGTTCCTGTCTTGGGGTTTAAGGAGATGTAGTTATGAATTAGGCCTAGGCAGTCCAAAGGAAGTCTAAATTGTTCTAGAACTAACTAGAAGAAACTTTGTGCTCTGGAAAATGTTTATAAAAGATTCAGATGACCTGTGGCAGCTAGTGCTGGTGCCTCTTATCCTCAGTTTTACCATTTATCCTAAAATATATTATACCAATTTATGTTAGGTTGTAGCTTCGGTCACCTTTATTTCAAGCTATTATAGATACATTAAATGGATGAGAAAAACCTGGAACTAAATAATGTCATATAGTTTTGCTAGCTTTGTGAAGCCAAGGTCTGAATGATCATTTCTATATTCACAGAATACATTATGATTCAACAGTTGGAGTCACTTGTTTAATTTATTCTAAAGAGTCCCAGGTTTACCCTAGGAAGATGCTAAGTGAGCCAATACTACCTTCCTTTCATGAGTTCTGATTTAAGTCCTGAGCAGCGATGACCTGAGGTAATGATTATCAGGATTTGGGTGGAAAGTAGCATTTCACATTTTAAACACCTTCCTCTTGCTGAGAGCTCAGTCACTTGAATATGTAAGAAATTGTTTAAACTCATCATAAAACTTTCAAGTTCCCTCTTCCTGAGAGTGTACAACAGTCCTATGAATGTGATTATTATTTCTTTTCTAATTCTCTTTAGCCATGTGATCACCCATGCCACTCTTACCCTTCTTAAAGTTTAAGTCCCTGGAACTTCTTATTCAAAGGATGTGTGAGATTTCCTAAAGAAACAGGAAGTTAACTCAAGATCTTATTGTAAAAGAAAACGATGGGGGGAACCAGCACGTGGCGTGGTGTTTAAGGTGCTAGACACTCCCACACGGCAGACCACGGTTTGAGTCCCAGACCTCGTGGCTTGCTTTCTCACTTTCCCTCTCTCTCTTTTCAAATTAAAATAAATGAGTGACTAAATAAAACTAAATAAATAATTCTTTAAAAAAAAAAAAAAGGGAACCAGCAGTTAGCGTAATGGCTATGTCACTGAAAAAAATGGACTCCCATGTAGTCGACCGCAGTTCGCGTCCTGGACCCGGTGGCTTAGAACTCACGCCGGGCGCGTGTGCGTGCGTGCCCAAGATCCTGAGAGGAGAATGGAGGAGAAGGGATTGTGGCGTGACCATCCCCCCTGGGGGGTGATTTCTCACTTTCTGTCTCTATGTCTCTCTCTGTCTGTCTGGTGAGCACACGCGCCCTATAGCGAAAATCTCTTCCCTCCTAAAAAAAGAATGTCTTAAAAAAAAAATAATTGAAGTTTCTGGTGCCAATTATTATAGTATGAGAGTGATTGCTAGGCTATTTGGAGAAAAAATAAATATCTATGTTGTTACTTTTCAAATAAAATTTGATTTGTGGAATAAAACATCACATGCTGTCATTTACTACTTCTCATTTTTATTTAATTGTGTACCATATTCTATTGCTTGGAATCATTATAGTAGTTCCCAACTGTAGTACATCCTCCAGATGCTATGAGTAACAAATATACCTTTTGAAAATAATTAGTATTGGGACCAGCAGTTGGCATAATGGCTACATCCCTGGACTCCCATGTAGCCGACCATGGTTCGAATCCCAGACCTGGTGGCTTAAACTCACACTGAGCATATGTGCATGTGTGCCCAAATTTCTGAGAGGAGAATGAAGGAGAAGGGATTGCGGCATGGCCATCCCCCCTGGAGGATGATTTCTTGCTTTCTGTCTCTCTGTCTCTTTCTGTCTTTCCCCTCTTCCTGAGAGTGTACAACAGTCCTATGAATGTGATTATTATTTCTTTTCTAATTCTCTTTAGCCATGTGATCACCCATGCCACTCTTACCCTTCTTAAAGTTTAAGTCCCTGGAACTTCTTATTCAAAGGATGTGTGAGATTTCCTAAAGAAACAGGAAGTTAACTCAAGATCTTATTGTAAAAGAAAACGATGGGGGGAACCAGCACGTGGCGTGGTGTTTAAGGTGCTAGACACTCCCACACGGCAGACCACGGTTTGAGTCCCAGACCTCGTGGCTTGCTTTCTCACTTTCCCTCTCTCTCTTTTCAAATTAAAATAAATGAGTGACTAAATAAAACTAAATAAATAATTCTTTAAAAAAAAAAAAAAGGGAAC
>NW_006203749.1:90410-94807 GCF_000334495.1 Tupaia belangeri chinensis
GGGCGCGTGTGCGTGCGTGCCCAAGATCCTGAGAGGAGAATGGAGGAGAAGGGATTGTGGCGTGACCATCCCCCCTGGGGGGTGATTTCTCACTTTCTGTCTCTATGTCTCTCTCTGTCTGTCTGGTGAGCACACGCGCCCTATAGCGAAAATCTCTTCCCTCCTAAAAAAAGAATGTCTTAAAAAAAAAATAATTGAAGTTTCTGGTGCCAATTATTATAGTATGAGAGTGATTGCTAGGCTATTTGGAGAAAAAATAAATATCTATGTTGTTACTTTTCAAATAAAATTTGATTTGTGGAATAAAACATCACATGCTGTCATTTACTACTTCTCATTTTTATTTAATTGTGTACCATATTCTATTGCTTGGAATCATTATAGTAGTTCCCAACTGTAGTACATCCTCCAGATGCTATGAGTAACAAATATACCTTTTGAAAATAATTAGTATTGGGACCAGCAGTTGGCATAATGGCTACATCCCTGGACTCCCATGTAGCCGACCATGGTTCGAATCCCAGACCTGGTGGCTTTAACTCACACCGAGCATGACCTGGTGGCTTAAACTCACACTGAGCATATGTGCATGTGTGCCCAAATTTCTGAGAGGAGAATGAAGGAGAAGGGATTGCGGCATGGCCATCCCCCCTGGAGGATGCTTTCTTGCTTTCTGTCTCTCTGTCTCTTTCTGTCTTTCTGGTGAGTGCCTGTACCCTATAGCAAAAACCTCTAAAAAAAGTGATTAGTATCACATTCAGTGTGCTACATTGGAAAATTATATGAGTTAGTTTGACTTCTTACTCATTGCTGTTTACATGCAGATTGTTGAAAGTTTTCTTTCCATCTACAAGAAGCTAACACTATTGTTGCATTTGCTTCTTTGGAATTTATGTATTCTATTCAAATACTGGTCAGTCTGAGACCTCTAATAAAGAAAGTGTACTTTCTCACTTTCATTTTCTGCCAGAGACTGTACTTCTGTGCCCCTTGTTCTGCATTGAAATGTCAAATGCTTCAGTAGTTTTGTCAAAGCTATACAGGTGATTGTGGTGCTGAGATAACATGTATATCCCTTAGACTAACCTGTTAACCAAGCTCGCAGAAGAGGTAATCCATTTAGGCGTAGTGAGATACTAATGGCCTTCCTCCAATCATGTATTTAATTATTTATATTCTGATTGTAATTCAGTAATATCTATTGGCTATAAGAGTAGTACTCTCTCTTGGGACCAGCAGTTAGCGTAATGGCTATGTCGCTGGACTCCCATGTAGTCAACCGCGGTTCGAGTCCTGGACCCGGCGGCTTAAACTCACGCCAGGTGTGTGTGCATGCGTGCCCAACATCCTGAGAGGAGAATGGAGGAGAAGGGATTGTGGTGTGGCCATCCTCCCTGGGGGGCGATTTCTTGCTTTCTATCTCTCTGTCTCTCTCTGTCTGTCTGGTGAGCGCACGTGCCCTATAGCAAAAAACCTCTCAAAAAAAAAAAAAAAAGAGGAGTTCTCTCTCATATATGAATTCATACATTAAATTTATTGCATATTGATAACTTATTAAACCCATACTCTATGTCCCTAATGTGCTACTTTTGATTTTGATGTAACATTTCTTGTATACACTATGAAATTTTGACTTTGAACTCCTGTGTTTCTGTTCATTTTCTCTAGCTCTTTCTGATCCCAGTGTGTTAATCTAAACCAGGTTCTCAATTTCTCCCTTGGCTTGACAGCTTGATTGGTTTTCGTTTTCATACACTATATATTGGCCTCTGTAAGCTTTCCATTGCAGTTGTAAATTTAGGATTTGAACTCTAGAGAGGATTTCAGATCAGGAACACAGTTTTGGGAGCCATCTGCATAATAAAAAAACGTATGTAATAATTTACAGCACACTAGCACATATGTTATCTCATTTGACATTCCATAAAAGTCTTATTTGTAGGTGAAGAAATCAAGATTCACAGAGGTTCAGTGACCTTCTCAACATCACAGAGGTGCTAAATGATGGAGCTTGGCTTTGAGCCAATTCTAATTGCCTTTGGAATACTGCAGTGCAATTCTGCAGCAAATCTCCCAATTGCTATCACTTTTCTTATCTGCTGCACAACCTGGATGGACAAAGTTCTGTGTAGACAGCACAGCTCAGACTCCTTAGCTCTCTACCTTATATTACTCCTGCCATCCTATCAGACACAATCTGGAAATCCTGGCTTTTCTAGAACAATCCATTTTCTGGAGCTATACACTTCATATTTAATGGACATGTGATCCCCTGGGGATCTGCCTAAAATGTAAATTTTTATTTATTTATTTTTTTGAAGGAGATATTTTTTTTTTTTGCTATAGTGCACGTGTGCTTGCCAGAGAGACAGAGAGACAGAAAATGAGAAATCAACCCCCCACGTAGGCTAGTCACACCACAATCCCTTTTCCTCCACTCCTCTCTTGAGATCTTGGGCACACATGCACATGTGCCATCATGAGTTTTAAGCCACCAGGTCTGGGACTAGAACTGCATCCAACTACATGGGAGTTCAGTGACATAAATATTATGCCATCTGCTGGTCTCCCCAAAAATGTAAGTTTTGACTCAGTATGTCTCAGGGAACAGCCTGATATTCTACATTTCCCACAAGCTTGTCCTTCTGCTGATCTGCAGATCCCAGTTTGAGTAGCAAGGATTAGGCTCTCTGCATGACTGTATGAGTAGAGAACAGGACTCATAATAATAAGTATTCTCTGTACCTTCCCTTATTGATAACTTCCACTTTGGTGATTAAGGAAGAGTGTATTGGAGCATAACTACAGGCTCGATTTCTCTAAATTTTAGAGTGCTGTTGACTTTTTAGGAGCAGCTTAGTCTAGTTATTCTAATTGTGTGTACTTGTCTTTTCCCAGTAAAGAGGAGAAATCAATCTCTTGCTCTACCTCCTTCTTGCTTTTCAAATTTATATATGACAAAGTTGCAAAATTAAATCTCTCCAATTTTATCTTACCTTTATCTTCCTAAATCCAGTTAATTTAGAATAAATGTACCACTGAGATTTTATGTTCAGCAACAGCAGCAAGCAAGGATACCACTGAGCCAGGGAATGTAGCCTTTATCATGGGTTGGTTAGGTAATTACTCAAGGTCAGAGCAAGATGGCTTGATATTTTGCCACCTGAATGAGAGCTCTTTAAATTTCCCAAAGCACTACTTTGTTCCCAGTGCAGAGACAGGACCAAGAACACATATGGAATTAAATGACCCTGGCTGTGTGAAGAAAGGAGCTGCAGGAGCTGAGATCAAAGCAGAGAGTTACAGGAGCTGGGGGTTTATTATCAAAAGGTTATCATCAAAATCAATTTATAAGCTTATTTAAAATAAAGATTCTTAGAGCTTACTCCCAGATAATCAGAATCAGGAGGTATAGTACAGGGTCTTGAATGAGCATTTTTAAATAAAAACCAACAGTATTTGGATGCATGCTGCAGCGCCCACACTTTAAGAAACACTAGTCTTGCCAGCAGATGATCTAACAGTTATGTCACAAATGGCACAGCGTGGCCATCCCACAAAGGAGTAATTTCTCCCTTTCTGTTTCTTTCTCTGGTGAGTGCGCACACCCTATAGCAAAAATCTCTTTATCTCTCTCTCTCTCTCAAAAAAACAAAACAAAAAACAAAACAAAACAAAAAAAACCCCAAAAACAAAACAAACCAAAACCAACAGCAACAAAAGCACTAGTGTTCATGTAATATCCAAAGGCCAATTTTCTGAGTTTTTGCAAATGGTGTTTGGCAGTTATAAAATAGACATAAATGAGTAAAATATCATATTAACTATACATCATGTCCCTTCAAAGACAAAAAGCGCTTTCATTCAGCATTGATGGAAACACATGTATTCAAGCACCAGGATAGGTGACAATGGCAGTGTCACAAAAAATACTGGGTAATTACTCAAGTATGGCTTTTCTGGCTTACTTGAGCCGGTCCTCTTCTGCACCAAAAAAATGTACAAGGGGACAGAAGGTGGTGAAGAGGTCAGATGCTCTGTAAGGCTGTCCCACATGCAAAGGTTCCAAGTTCAAGTCCAAAGAGGTCTCCCTGAGTACCCATGTGTGTGCCCATGATCTGGGGCTAGGGGTGGGTCACAGCATTAATACTTTTTTGGTCTTTCTATCTCTCTTGCTGTCTCTCTTTGTTTCCCTTGCTCATAGAAGAAATAAATTAAAAAATAAAAACATTATTAAAAATGTATTAAAATAAATCCTTTCTTCAAAGGATGGATAGAAGTATCTTATAAAAGTCTTAGATACTGAGAAAGCTCAGTCCTTACCAATGTCATCTTAACGTTCTTCAAGTTCTTAGAAAGAAAAGAATGGCAGGGAAGAATAAAATCTATGACCAGCC
>NW_006203749.1:94822-95287 GCF_000334495.1 Tupaia belangeri chinensis
AGGCAGATAGACCCCACCTAGCTGGCTGCAAAGTTCAAGTCCAGACCTAGTGGCTTGAAAAACACATCAGGCTCATGTACATGTTTGTCCAAGACCCTGAGAGGAGAATGAAGAAGGGATTGCAGCATGACTATCTTTGATGGTGTGGAGGGTGCTTTCTTCTTTTCCTTATTTCTCTTTCTCTGGTGAGTGCAGGTGCTCTCTAGCAACTTTCAAAAATGAAGAAGGGAACCAGCAGTTAGCGTAATGGCTATGTCGCTGGACTCCCACGTAGTCGACCGCGGTTCGTGTCCCGGACCCGGTGGCTTAAAAAAACTCACGGCGGGCGCGTGTGCGTGCGTGCCCAAGATCCCGAGAGGAGAATGGAGGAGACAGGATTGTGGCGTGACCATCCTCCCTGGGGGGTGATTTCTCGCTTTCTGTCTCTATGTCTCTCTCTGTCTGTCTGGCGAGCGCATGCGCCCT
>NW_006203749.1:95335-98797 GCF_000334495.1 Tupaia belangeri chinensis
AAGAAGGAAGCCACAGTTCTGAGCCAATGGTTCTGTGTTTAAGGATTTTTTATCTGAATAGCTCACCCAGATATTTTTGCTTATACCTTTTCAGAAAGATTCTGGCCACATGGTCAATCTAAGTGTAAGAGAGGCTAGAAATAAAGTATTTGAGATGGTCACATTGGTAGTCTGAATAAAATCTGGATTCTATTACAAAAAAACAGTTGGAGGGGCTAGCAGATGGTGTAATAGTTATGTCACTGGACTCCCATATAGTTGACCATGGTTTGAGTCCTGGACCCAGTGGCTTAAACTCACGATGGGTGCATGTGCCCAAGATTCCGAGAGGAGAATGGAGGAGAAGGGATTGTGGTGTGACCATCCCCCCTGGGGAGGGGTGATTTCTTGCTTTCTGTCTGTCTCTCTCTGTCGTTCTAGCGAGCGCACCCACCCTAGAGCAAAAACCTCTCCAAAAAAAAAAAGAAGTGGAAAACAAACCCTCCCAAAAAAAAAAAGAAGTGGAAAACAAATATTGGCTAGATAACTAGGAGTCTAGCAGTTTCTGGCATACTGTCATATTATATCATAGTGTTTTTTTATAAAAAACAAAACAAAATAAACAAACGAACACAAAAACTTGACTTTTGGATTTCATTTCTTAGTGTAGAACAAATGGCTAAGTAGTAAAAATACATGAAAGTGCTCTGTAAACTATAGAGAACTGTATACATGAAAGCTACCATTACTATCATGTTTTACTCGCATTTTTAAAGCCCAAAGTAGCATAATCTATGCCCCCTCAGGAATTTGTAATCTTAGAAACTAATTATATTCTTGGTACATTAATTAGAGCATGAAATGAAAACAAAAGTAAAGAAACAAAAGCAGGAAGGATAATCCTAGATTCTAATCCTTCATTTTTAACATTCCTTGTAGAGATCATTGTTCAAAATACCACTTGAGGACTAGATCTAGCCCAGCCTTCAGACCAGATTGTTAATTATGTCAATCAAGACCTGTTTGGGCCTTTGCAGAATTCTCAGAGGGCAAACTTATTTTAAGCATTTCAGAGGCACCTTCCTGCCTCCCCAGAAATAACTTACACCGAGATTTTTATTTTTTATGTTTTTCTCCCTTAATTAATAGATTTTATTTTAAGAGCAGTTTTAGGTTTACAGGAAAAAACAAGCAGATAGTACAGAGAGTTCTCATATGTCCTTTTCCTCCCACAGTCCACAGTTTTCTCTGTTATTAACATCTTGCTCTAGTGTGGTACATTTGTTAGAACTGATGATCAACTATTAATACATTATTGTTACCTAAAATCTACAGTTTGCATTAAGGTTCATACTTCATGTCCTATAATAGCTAGAGTTTCGGCAAGTGTTGAATGGCATGTATCTGCCATTACGGTGTCAAACAGAATAGTTTAACTGCCCCCCAAGTTCCCTGTGCTTCACCTATTCATCTCTCTCCTGTGTTCTCTCTGGTTTTGACACAATTTTTATCATTTGGCATTGAAGAGATAAGAGAATAAGAGAATAAGAAAGCTTAAGGAGACACTGATATTGAACTTGAAGGTCCCTTTGAAATTACTAGTGTTGTCTGTGAGATAATTTGTGCTTGACGTGTTCATAAAGACTCTCCAGTAAGGTCCATGGTAATGAAAACATAGGCATTCAGTAAATATAGTTATTTATTATTATTGTTATGTAGCAGGCACTGGGTCAAGTGCATTACCTCTTTAAATCTTCACTAGAGGACTATGAGGTAGGAAAAAGTACACTTGCATTCCAAATCCGAAAAATGACTATAATCGTCCTCATTTTATGTTAAGAACAATTGCATGAAATTATAAACATTTGATTATTCCAGACTTACAATAACGGCAAGTTCATATTTCAACTGAAGAGAAAAGGAGACTAAGAGATAGAGAGATTAAGTGGATTGTTCAAGGTTCTTCAGCAAATCAATAGTAGAGCCAAGATTTATACATTAGCAGTGTAGCTCTTAAAGCTAGGCCCTTAGTCCTTGTGCCATGTTACTGCCCCAAAATAATTGAATTGTATATGGTATTGGAAATGGTTATTGAAAACCTGGCGGTGTGCTGTTAGCCCTGCAAGTTTTAACAGAATCAATTATTTGACTTGTATTTATTGATTGCCTATGCTGTTCTGTGATATGTAGTGAACCTAACACAGCTATACTTTTAGGTAACTTATAATCAGAACAGAGGGGATAAATATAAGTTATTTTAAGTGGGAAACAGGGTCAAAAAGATGACTCTTTGGGTTTTAAGTGATATCTGAACATGAGAATGGAGAGAGAGAGAGAGAGAGAGAGGAATCTGTAAAGAGGGAGAAATGAGCACTTTGGAGATGCTCCAATGAAAATAGATGTATGCTATAAATTCTTTTGCTATAAGGACACGATTATCTAGACAGATAAACTTGGGGATGCAGAATATTGAAGGAGAAGAATTAACATTCTCAATAGCTTCCATTTTCTAAGAAAAGTAAGTAATAATATTAAATGAACATAATACAAAAGGAGTTTTTTTTTTTTGAGAGGTTTTTGCTATAGGGCACTTGTGCTCGCTAGACAGACAGAGAGAGACATAGAGACAGAAAGTGAGAAATCACCCCCCCAGGGGGGATGGTCATGCCGCAATACCTTCTCCTCCATTCTTCTCTTGGGATCCTGGGCACGTACGCACACGCGCCCGGTGTGAGTTTTAAGCCACCGGGTCCGGGACGCGAACTGCAGTCGACTACGTGGGTGTCCAGCGACATAGCCATTACGCTAACTGCTGGTTCCCCAAAAGGACTTTTTTTTGAAGGCCAGAAAAATACAGTATAATCTATGAAGCACAGCAGTTGCATTTCTACTGCATTTTTTTCCCTGGAAATAAAAAGATTATCTAAGTAAATAATGTTTCTGATTGTGTGTGCGTATGTGTATAGTTATTGTGAGTCACACAATTGCTCTCCCTAACTCACTGAGAAAATAAAGCTCAGGGTGGGAATTCTCTAGACCTTCTAACTTCCACAGATCCTCTTTTTTTGGGTCCTACTATAAGAATAAAGTTTTCCTGTGACTGTATCTTGTTTACTAATATTTAATCATGTCCTAGTTTCCCCAATTATAATAAATGTTTCCCTTAAACCCTACATTCTTTCCAAGGTACCAGCCCATCTCTCCTTACCAATGGAATCAAATACCTTGGAAAGGTTGTCCAAATTCATCTTGATCCCTTTTCCTCACCTCCCAACCTGCTTTCTGCCATCATCACTCCACTCAAGAGCTCTCATGGCTGTCCTTGACCTACATATCAGGATGAACAGACAGTTTTTACTTCTCTTATTCCTTCTCTGGGACAGTTGATACTATTATTCTTCTCCATAATTAAAAAAAGAAGAACCTTTTCTCTCTTTGCAGGTTTGACACTTCTGCTCGTCTATTTTTAAATTCTTATTTCTC
>NW_006203749.1:98894-122236 GCF_000334495.1 Tupaia belangeri chinensis
GCGTGCGCTTGCCAGACAGACAGACAGAGACATAGAGACAGAAAGCGAGAAATCACCCCCCAGGGGGGATGGTCACGCTGCAATCCCTTCTCCTCCATTCTCCTCTCGCGATCTTGGGCATGCACGCACACGCGCCTGGCGTGAGTTTTAAGCCACCGGGTCCGGGACGCGAACCGCGGTCGACTACGTGGGAGTCCAGCGACATAGCCATTTCGCTAACTGCTGGTTCCCATTGAGTGTTAATTCTATTCTAAGCCTTTCTATTCTCTAGTGTTTTTTAATTGCCAGAGTGTGTGTGCTTACCAGAGAGGCAGACAATGAGTGAGAGAGGGATAAAGTTCCTTCAGTGGGGCGTGATCATGCTGCAATCTCTTCTCATTTTCTCCACCCTGTGGGAATTTAGGGCATGTTCACACATGTGCCTGGCGTATTTGTTTAGTCAGCAGAGCTGGAATTTGAACCACAGTCTACCACGTGAGATGTAGCTCCCTTAAGCACTAAGCCACAGGGTTGGCCCAACTTTCTATTCTCTATAAACATGCGTTTTCTTGAAAAATCTCTTATTTTACCATATATATGTTCATTATTTGTAAATCTGTATTTCTAATTCAACAGACTTTTCTCCTAGTATGACAGACTTGTCAACATAATTGCCTTCTGAATACTAAAATAGAATGTTATAAGTCCTTTCCCTTCCACTAGACTGGATATTTCTAAATCTAAGCTTCTCACCTTGGATCTCTAAATCTGTTTGCATTCCTATATTGCCAAACTAGCATTCACTCAATCTCCCAAACCAGAATTTAAGGTATGACTATCTTCATTCTACCTCAAATCAATCCATCATGGGAACCAGCAGTTAGCGTAATGGCTATGTCGCTGGACTCCCACGTAGTCGACCACGGTTCACGTCCCGGACCCGGTGGCTTAAAACTCACGCTGGGCGCGTGTGCGTGCGTGCCCAAGATCCTGAGAGGAGAATGGAGGAGAAGGGATTGCGGCGTGGCCATCCCCCCTGGGGGGGTGATTTCTCGCTTTCTGTCTCTATGTCTCTCTCTGCCTGTCTGGCGACCGCGCGCGCCCTATAGCAAAAAAAAAAAAAAAATCAATCCATCATCTCTTTTTGTCTACTATAACTGCAATTTATCTCTTAATATTGTTAATTTTTCTGTCACACACATAGCTAAAACCATAGTATGGCCACTGTCATCTCTTTTCTCACCTAGTCTCCTAAATGGTTTGGAATTCTTGGATTAAGGACTATTTCCACTTCACTCTGTTATTAGTCAAAGTTCAACTACGTTGGTCATAAATAAACACTGATCTTCTTCAGGTCTCTTTTTACTCTTTTATTAGAAGTGAAAAATAATCATTGGAAATGAAATTAGTTATGTGCATTAGAAGTGACAAATTTTAGAATAGTACCGTATGATAGATAGTTCATAAATGGTATTTTCCTTAACTATAAAACAGGTCCTTGTGAAAAACTTACATGTTGGCATCCACCCCAGGGCTTTGGGTCTAGCTGAATCATGATCAGGGGGCTGCTGGGTGAGGAAGAGAAAGAGGACGAGAAAGAGAAAGCCCTCCATCTTGCCAGGACCGGGGAACTGGAAAGAATGAGACAAAGACATAGAGTAGAAATGGACACAGGCAGCCTGAGCCTAGGTAGCCCAAACAACTTGTGCCACTGCTGAGCTGCTGCTTGAGCCCCTTGAGCCACCCAGACAAACTGGGCCTCTTTGTTTATAGTACAGGGAGACATTATTACACATGTATGTTTCATGACACTTCATAGATTGGTTGCCAGGTTACAGACAATAAGAAGCAGTTAGCAAATCTATAAGGGTTTAGTCATACTGGACCAGGTATATCCCTTGGTGATAATCCCATCAAAAGAAAGTCTCATCTTTTCTAATGCAGAGAAACCTGTTAGGTGTGGGGAAGAAACTAAAGAACCTCTCCATAAGGAGTGCACCACCACACCCAGAGAAGGCTAAAGAACCTTTCAAATGCAGAGCAGGATTGGATTTTGCTAATTGGGGTCAAGATGTCTCTTGAAGTCCATCAGATGTGTTTGTTGGCACGCCCCTAGCAATTTCCGCCCTTGCTGTCTGCAGCGAAGGTCAAAGAAAAGACAAGTTACAAGGTTCTGCCAAACCCCAGAAGGACAGGTAGTGTTTGCTCAGAGCATGTTCCCACACCTCAGGTTCTCTCTCTAAACATGTCCCACACTTACATGTAAAAACTCTTATATAGAATAATTGCAGTATAGTGTCAGGTATATGTTCATATTGATTTATCCAAAATGAAAATATGAAAAGGCCAATAATATAAGTTGCATGATATGCCTTTCCTAGTTGGTATGTGAGTGATTTAAACCATCCAGTGTATTCTGAGGTAGGGTACATTGAGTCATGAAACTTCTCGATCATATGTAGGTGCATGCACATCTTTGTGAGTGTGTGTGTGTGTGTGTGTGTGTGTGTGTGTCTGTGTGTGAGCGAGAGAAGGATCTCAAATTTCTAAAGCCATCGTCCTAGATGAGTACTACAGGGAGACCTCAAAATGTTTGTGGAAAAAAGAATTCAAATATGAGTTTATTTCGATGCAAAGAATTAAAGCCCATCCTTAGTTTTTCCTTAATGTGCATTTTCTGTGAACTTTTTGAAGAGTCCTTATATTTATTATAGTTAAAAGAAAGGAAAAAGAGTACAATACAATATATCTTATTGAAGGAGGCCAAGAGACAGAAGCAGAGAGAGATCCAGAAATGTGAGAGTGAAGAATAACAGCAGTAGACAAATGTGCACAGACCTAGTTGCATTTGGGAGTCAGAGCTCTGGTGCTCCTGCTTTTTTTTCTGTGCTCCCAATACAATTTGGATGAGTGAACTGGACTGGGAAGAGGTAAGGAGGGTACAGTTATTAGCTATAGAGTTCAACCAATAGTTCCACTATAATAAGCTAATTTGTGCCTATGTAGAAAGGCCCCGGGTGAGAAGGGTGGAAATGTAAAACACTTATATAATCTTTTTCTTTCTGTACATGTAGCACTAAGGTAGCATTTATCTGAGTCTTGAAGGATCAATAAGAATTTACAATGTTGGCAGAGGTATAGGATCTGCATAGACACTGGCAAGCTGAAGATCTATAGGAAGTTTACTTTTGGCTGAGATTTATAGCATATAGTATGGGTACTGCTGAGGAAGAGACTCTAAGGAAGCTAGATGTGAACAAAGCAGAGACTGATTGGTACCAGTGGTCAGGCAACAGAAGAACTTTCTAGAGTTTGGTTGTCTTCATTGGGTAATTGAAAGTATTTTAATTGCTTTAAGAAGAGCAGAATGTGGTGGCGGGGGTCGGGGCGAGGGGTGTACCTCTGGTGTGGAGACACACATTAGGAGCCTGTGGAAACTGATAAATGATATTCTGATGATGTCAACCATGTAATTTCATGTGTGAGATGAATCTCTGAAAGGGTCATCTAGCTGCTATATATTAATAGTTTCAAGACATTATGAAAATTTCCAGTAGAGCCAGTGCAAGACTTGTGCAGTGTATTCCTTAAAATGGAAACTGTCTGTTTTGAGTCAGGAAGTGGTGTGGAGGTTAAGGCACTGGATTTCCACATGGACGACTATGGTTCAAGTCCTGAACCCAGTGACTTGAAAATCACACTGAGCACATGTGCCTGTGTGCCCAAAATCCTGAGACTAGACTTGAGGAGAAGGAATGGTGGTGTGGCCATCTTCCCTGGGGGTGATTTCTTACTTTCCTTCTCTCTGTCTCTCTTCAGTGAGTACACTCACTCTATGGCAAAAACCCAAGAAAACAAAACAAAAAAAAATGGAAGATGTATGAACATTTTCTATGGGAATATTGAGATCTCCAATAATTTGCTCACTCCCAGCATATAAAATTTTGGTGATTATCAACCAAAATTCCAATATAAAGTCCTTTTCTTCCATAGCACTAATTGATTTTTTTAAAGGCAATACTTTTACTTTTAACTCATGTTTGGAATTCTCTTACTAAAACAATATACTGTCAAAGCTGACATGCATCTTTAAATGTAGTTTTACCCCAACTCTTAATTTCATATAAGTAGATACTGAAGCTTGTAAAGGATGACAAATTTCCCAGAAGAAAATATTTGCCCTGTTTTAAAATTTCAGGAGAAGGACTATAACATAGTCTCTTATCTTATTGCAGATGAGATACTATCAGGAAAGATTCCAGCATCTTGTATGCAAAAATGAACTGTATCATCCTTATGCTCCATGGTCTGTCTAGGTTATCAAATCTTCATCCACTTTATTGATCTCATTATTCTTTTAACCCTCAACAAAGCAGAAAATATGATTCCCAACAGAGTTTAAGGAGTAATTATAAGAAAGGCTTAATTAATAGATTATTCACATAAGTGCCTCCTTCCCTGTTCACATTCTCTCCCATCAGTGTAACAAAATGTAATAGCTTGAATCACATCCCTTAAAATTCATACAGTAAAGTCCTAACTTCCTATACCTCAGAAAGTGACCACATTGGAGATAGAAGCTTTAAAGATAAAATTAAGATTAAATGAAATAATTAAGATGTACATTAATCCAATATGATTGGTGTCCCTATAAGAAGAGATGCGAGCACATACACACAGAATGATGACCATGGGAAGACATATTAAGAAGCTAGCCACCTGCAAATCATGGAGAGAGACTGGAAGAAACAAACCCTTCTGAAGTATTGGTATTGTGCTTCTAGCCTCCATAACTGTGATAAAACAATTTCTGTTGTTTAAGCTACTCAGTCGGTGATATTTTATGATGGAAGCCTAGCAAATGAACACACAAACTACTGCATAGTAAGTGATAGGTAGGGATATGATCACCACCCATACCATCATACAACACTTACATTCAGTTCTGAAAGATTTGTCCTTCATGATCGCCTTTGATTATCTTCTATTTTATTTTGTATTCTTCAATATTATAACATAAAGAATTTGAAGTGAGTAATGGAAATGTCACCAAATCAACCTGTTCCAAGGCTCTCTGTATTATTACTTATCTGTGTTCTTCCTTTTTAAGCTTAACGAGAATAGCAGCTACCATTTATCCGACCCTAGCTACAGTTATACGGGGCCTGCTGCTAATCTCACTTCATGCATTACTTTATTCAATACTTATAACAATCCTTTGAGATAAATACCATATTTTTCTCAGCTTGCAGATGAGGAAACTAGGGCTCCAAATGATTGCATAATTTTCGCAAGGTGACCCACATAGTAAGTGACAAATCCAGAGCACTCTACCAGGTCTGTAGGATGCCAAGAACATGCTTTTTCCACTACACTGCCTCCATATAAGAATTTTCTCTTTTTTGCTCACAAATTCAGAGGGTTGGTCATTAGCTGATGTTATAGTGTTCCACCAAATAGTCTCTATCCACTTCTCAGGACCACTTCTATGGCTGAAATGATTATTTTGCCTACAATAAAGAGTGAGCTGTGCAGCTGGAGAAATTTCCATCCAGATGCTGGTGTGTCACTTTGAATTGTTATTACAATAAAAAGTTCCTGCTCATATTTGTTCCTATTTGCATATGTACAGAAGACACAGTTGTTCAGCCAAACCAAGCCATTTTGCAAAAATGCAGCCCAAGATTCACAAAGCAGTTCTGAAAATAGCCCATTTGTGGCCTCTTACTGGGATGAAACTGCATAAAATATGCAAGGCTCTTGGATTTTGTCCTTCATGATCGCCTTTGATTATCTTCTATTTTATTTTGTATTCTTCAATATTATAACATAAAGAATTTGAAGTGAGTAATGGAAATGTCACCAAATCAACCTGTTCCAAGGCTCTCTGTATTATTACTTATCTGTGTTCTTCCTTTTTAAGCTTAACGAGAATAGCAGCTACCATTTATCCGACCCTAGCTACAGTTATACGGGGCCTGCTGCTAATCTCACTTCATGCATTACTTTATTCAATACTTATAACAATCCTTTGAGATAAATACCATATTTTTCTCAGCTTGCAGATGAGGAAACTAGGGCTCCAAATGATTGCATAATTTTCGCAAGGTGACCCACATAGTAAGTGACAAATCCAGAGCACTCTACCAGGTCTGTAGGATGCCAAGAACATGCTTTTTCCACTACACTGCCTCCATATAAGAATTTTCTCTTTTTTGCTCACAAATTCAGAGGGTTGGTCATTAGCTGATGTTATAGTGTTCCACCAAATAGTCTCTATCCACTTCTCAGGACCACTTCTATGGCTGAAATGATTATTTTGCCTACAATAAAGAGTGAGCTGTGCAGCTGGAGAAATTTCCATCCAGATGCTGGTGTGTCACTTTGAATTGTTATTACAATAAAAAGTTCCTGCTCATATTTGTTCCTATTTGCATATGTACAGAAAACACAGTTGTTCAGCCAAACCAAGCCATTTTGCAAAAATGCAGCCCAAGATTCACAAAGCAGTTCTGAAAATAGCCCATTTGTGGCCTCTTACTGGGATGAAACTGCATAAAATATGCAAGGCTCTTGGATTTATCACTGAACAGTTCCACACCTTTTATCTGCAATCAACTTTCCTTCTCTCCCTCCTTTCCTTCTTGCTCCCTTAATCCCTCCCTCCCTCCCTTTTTCCCTCCCTCACTCCTTTCTTAAAGTAGGCCCTGATAATCTACTTGGTGCCAGGCACTAGAGAGACAAAGAACAAAAACTAACAGTCTTTGCCCAAAAGGAGCTCAAATTCTAAGATCAAAAGAGTTCACTCAGGAAATAGAATTGTTTTCAGGAATAGAACAAAAGAATCTACTTGAGGTTGCTGCCTGTATTCTCCAGCCCCTTTCTTTGTTCATAGCTTTATTATCACACTTATTGCACTGAACTAGGGTTTGATTTTTTTTTTTAAATCTCTTTTACCTGGCTGTCTGTATTCTAGAACTTGGAATGGGATTGGGCTCAGAACAGCTATCAACTGAACGCCTATATCTAATTGCAATTGTCAACATTGATATTGTACAATGTTTTGGTGGGTGAGATATTTTACATAGTACTTTCTTATCACCTGCAACATGTTCTTTTAGGAAATGTGTGCCCAGATGAGCAATGACATCCGTCCTCAGCTGTTTTTTTTTTTTTTTTTATAGTCTTTCCCCTTTCCCACTCTTCCTTTAAAAGTATGTAAAAAGTGTTTATATTATTTCATTATCCTGAGATACAATACCTTGGGTTTAACGTTATCCCTGTTCAGACACAGGCATTGCTGCAATTCAGATAACACTCATACTATTACATAGTATATAGTTGAGTCTTGTGTGTCATTACGTTACACAGAGGAATGCTCAAAATTACACTAAAGAGTAAACAATATAATATTGTTTTTCATTTTTCAAAAGTTAGGTGATTTGTCCAAGCTCAGAGAATGAATTTGTTGGAGTCAGACTTTTTGCATCTTACTCCATGTTTTTCCTTTCCTCTCTCTAGCATTGATGTTAGAGCATATCATTTTTTGTTCTGGTCATTTAGGAAGATTTTCAGTAATGCCAACAGAGGCATTGTGCTATCCTCTGTTCATACATTACCTCCTGAAGTAAGAATTATTATTATCTCTCTCTTTATGTGAAGGAAATAAGACAAACAAAGATTAGGCAATGAGCTCAATAGTATTTGATCCCAGGCTATCTGATTTCAGAATCTGTACCATTAAATAATGACTACAATTTAGAGAATGCTTATTATGTGCCAATAAAATATTAAATATTTTACAAGTAGTAGTTATTCAGTCATTTCATCATCTTTTGAAATGCATACGATTATTATTTTAATTTGACAAAGGATAAGTATTTGACATGGAGAGGTTCGATGACTTGCTCAACATCAAGGTATGTATCCCTACAAGTATATGTCCCTCTGCTGAAGTTCAAACTGTAAGTACGTATTGCCACATCTACTCATCTATATCCTATTACTGTCCACCATTACATGTAATTGCCACAAATAAACTGAATGTGCTCCTAAAGTCAGCCTCACCACCTCAAGTATATCACCTCCAAAAGTGAATAAAATAAAGCTCATTCAAATAGGGAAAGAAAAAAAAATAGTGAAAGAATAGTTGAAATTATCTCTATTTGCAGATGATATGACTAAATGCATAGAAGACTCAAATGTATCCACAAAAAAAACTCCTGGAAGTGATAAATGAATACAGTAAAGTGGCAGGATATGAAATCAACATACAGAAATCTATAACATTTCTATATATGAACAGCAAGTATACTGAGGTAGAACTGAAGAAAGCAATCTACAACCACAAAAAATGTAAGATATCTGGGAACCAACCTAATCAAAGAAGTCAAAGACGTCTACAAGGAAAACTATGAAAAATCTAAAAAAAGAAATTGAAAATGACACAAAAAAATGGAAAGACATCCCATATTTCTGGATTGGAAGAATTAAAATAATCAAAATTACAATTCTACCCATATTAATCTACAAATGTAATACAGTCTCAATCAAATTACCAGAGATATTTTTCACAGATCTACAAAAGACAATCATAGAATTTGTCTGGAATCATAAAAGACCCTGTATTGCCAAAGCAATACTAAGCAAGCAAAGTGGACTAGGAGGCATCTCACTCCTAAACCCGAAAATGTATTACAAAACTGTGATAATCAAAACAGCATAGAATTGGCACAAAAACAGACATGTGAACCAATGGAACAGAATAAAGACCCCCAAAATAACCCCCTAAACAAATAGCCAACTGGTTTTTGAAAAAGAGCAACAGTCAATCTGTGGGAAAAAGAAAATATCTTTTGCAAATGATACTGGAAAAATTGGGAATCCATCTGCAGAAAGATAAATCTGGACCCCTATCTCTCACCATTAACAAAATTCAACTCAAGGTGGATCAAAGATCTAAACCTAAGATCTCAAACTATAAAACTACTGGTGGAAAAATCTGGGGAAATCTGGGAAACATTGGGATAGGCAAAGACTTCCTAAATAAAATCCCTAAAGTACAGGCAATAATCCCCAAAATAGACAAGT
Source organism: Tupaia belangeri chinensis (assembly GCF_000334495.1). Taxonomy (NCBI): domain Eukaryota; kingdom Metazoa; phylum Chordata; class Mammalia; order Scandentia; family Tupaiidae; genus Tupaia; species Tupaia belangeri. The sequence goes on from NW_006203749.1 coordinate 107,964, forward strand.
GGGATTATATCAGATTAAAAAGTTTCTGCACAGCAAAAGACACAGTAATTGGTGTGAATCAACAACCCTTGAATGGGAGAATATTTTTGTAAACTATGCCTCAGATAAGGGACCGATAACCAGAATACACAGGGAACTCAAGAGGCTTACCTCAAAAAAAAAAGATCAACCCAATGGAAAGATGGAAAAATGAGCTGAACAAATAACTCTCTAAGGAAGACATACAAAAAACCAAAAAGCATATGAAAAACAACTCAACATCACTCATTATAAAGTAAATACAGAATGAAACCACAATGGGATACCACCTAACCCCAGTCAGAATTGTTAAGATTAAATATATATATGTGTATAAATACGTGTGTGTGTGTATATATATATATATATATATATCAAATCAAGCAATTCCACCCCTGGGTATCTACCCAAAGGACAGGAGAATGCTCAGTTGGAAAAGTCCTTGCACATCTAATGTTTATTCTGGCATGTTCCCAATTACTAGGACATGGAACCAACCCAAATGTCCACAAACAAATCAATGAATTAAAAAAATGTGGGGCAAATACTCTATGGAATACTACCCAGTCATTAAAACAACAACAACAAGACCCTAGCAATTGATAGAAAGTGGATTAATATGGAAGATTTACTGCTGAGTGAAGCAAGCCAGGCTATGAAGGAAAGACATTGCATGTCTCCACTAAATATATACTGTCTATGCTCTATGCTCTATGGTGGAAACTGGAAGATTGGAGGATATAGAAGCATGGAGAATGGTTACAGATACTGTAGATAGTGTGAGAAGAGGATGGGGGAGAGTGAGAGGAAAGGAATCAAGGAGAAAAATAGAGAGGAGTCACAGAAATGGAGGCTCGTTGATGACAACATGTATGATATCTTCAATTGGGCTGGTGTGAAGTGTATTCATGTTGAGTAATTTTACAAGCTGTGGTGATGTACAATGATTGAATGTATAAAATAAATTGGAATGGAAAAAAAAATATATCGACTCCAGCAATTCTCACCTTTTCCCCATGTTATAAAATGTCTCCTCTCTACTGGATTATTCTTAATAGCAGAAGACATGCTATCATTTCCCTTAAAAACAAATAAGTATATAAAAACTATGGTGTCCTTTCTTTCATAACTACTACTCCAGTTCCCTGCACTTACTTAGAGCAAAAATCCTTTATAAGAGTTGCCTGTAATCACAGACTCTAATTCTTTTCTTCCCATTCTCTCTAAATCCACTCTACCCACAGTTACTGGTAATATGACTGACACTGCTATTGTCAAGTTCACTAATGAGCTCTACATTGCTAAATCTAATGGTCCATTCTCAGTCTTCATTTTATTTGATCTAACATTGATACCTGACACACTTGGTAACTGCCTAGTTCAGAAAACACTTCCCCCTCCCCCACTCCCTCCACCAAAGATCTAAGGCATCATAATCTTCTGGTTTTATTCCTACTTGACTGGCCATGAATCTAAGTCTCTTTTGGCTTGTTCCTGTTCAATTTCTAAACATTTAATCTTGTGATATTTTAGGACCTAGTTTGTGTACCCTTTCTCTATGTACACTCACTATTTAGGTGGTCTTATTCAGTTTCAAAGTTTTAAATATCACCCACCCTATTCCTGATTGTCAAATGTTTGTCTTGAGGCTGTACTTTTCTGCTAAACTCCAAACATGTATATCCAGCAGTCAGCCCATGTCTCGGACTTAATGTTTTCAAAAGAATGTACCCAGTATTCTTTTCAAAATCTGCTCTACTTGCAGACTTCCCCAATTCAATGAATGTCCTCTTCATTCTCTTTGCTTGAACTAAAATCTGCAGTCTATCCTTTACCCTTCTCATGCAAACCACATTTAATTGGAAACAAATCTGGTCAGTTCTATTTATAAAAAAATTGTCTAGAACTATACCACTTCTTAATATGCCCATAGATAACTCTCTAGTCCAAGCCACCATTGTCTTTTCTCTGACTGCAATAGTGTCTTCGTTGGTATCCTTGCTTCCATCAGTTATCGCCCTCTAGTTATACAACATAGCAGCTCAATCAGAGTCATCTTGTTAAACTGTAAGCCTGGACATGGGGCTGGCAGGTGGTATGGTGGTGAGGGACACTGAACTCACAGACCTTGATTTGAGACCCAGATCTGGTGGCTTGCTTTCTCACTCTCCACCCCCACTCTGTCCTTCTCTGCTCAAATTAAAATGAATAAATAAAATAAAGTTAAATAAAATAATTGTTTAAAAATGTATAAGCCAGGACATATCATTCTTTTGTGCAAAGCCCTCCAATGGCTATTCATTTTTTGAGATGAAAAGCCAATGTCCTTACAGTGTTCTTTACAAGGCCCTACACCGTCATCTTCCATATGCATTTTTTTTTACTTCTTTGAGCTTATCACCTTCTCTCTCCTTCTACTCTGCTCCAAGTAAATTGCTTTTCTTACTGTTTCACATGCCAGCCATTATTCTAACATCAGAGCCTTTTCACTTGGTGTTTGCTCTGTCAGGAATGTCCCTACTCCAAGTTCTTGTCTGGGTTACTAATTTCCCCTCCTTCAAGTTTTTGTTCAAATCTCAGCTTTCTCAGGAAGCCTACCTTCTGCCTTGTTTAAAATTACACCTTATTTTCCTATAGTCATGATCTTGTTTAACTTGTTTCATTTTTTCTCTATAACATGTATTTTCTTTTAATGACCTAAATGATCTACTTGTGTGCTATGCTTATTATTTATTGTCTGTCTTTTCTGCTAGAATATAAATTCCACATAGGCTGGAATTTTTTTTTGTCTGTTTATTCAGCAGTAGATTTCAAACACCTAAGATAACTCCTCACACATAGTCCGCATTTCATAGTTGGTTCCTGAACTAATAGGTGAATGAGTAAGTGAATGAAACAATGAATTGAATTTGAAACTAGCCAGTGTGGTTCAGAGGTTCAGAATTCATTTTCTCCAGCCCTAAGCATAGTGCATCTCAATTCAATACTGATATTTTGGTCCAGTTCTACCTATCTTACAGTCTTAACTTCAGAGCTACTTTTACAATTTCTATTTGTGAACTGCTGCTTTTGACAGTTACTACTGATATCATCAAATGCTAATGAGCACCAACAATTCTCAAAGTTTTGATTGTTATACCTCAGTTCTACTGTATTGTTCTTGGATGAAACTGTTACCTACTTTCAATGTGACGTAAAGAAAATCTTTTTTTTTTGAGTTGCCAGAGGGCAGATTTACTCATATGAAAGAGACAGACAGAAAGAGAGAGACAGAGAAAGTACCCCCAGTGGGGTATGATCACACTGCAGTCCTTTATCCTCCATTTCTCCTTCCCATTGGGATTTGGTGCACACACAGCTCCTGTTTGTTTGAAAATCTTCCTGGGCTAGGATTCAAACTACAGTCAGCCATGTAGGGTGCAGCTCCCTTAACCATTGGGCTGCAGAGTCAGCGTTCCTTTTCCTTCTTAAGACCTTAGTTTGCTCATCTGTAAAATGAAAGCTTTCATCTGGATATCCTCTTAGGACCCAATTCTCTCAGTAAATATAAGTCTGTGATACTATCGTACCATAATCACCAATTTCAGAGTGAAAAAGTAAAGGTAGGGGCAGCAGGTAGTGTTATGGTTAAGGCACTGGACTCCTACATGGTTGAGCATGGTTTGAGTCCCAGACTTGGAGGCTTACTTTATTACTTTCTCTCTCTCTCTCTCTGTCTCTCTTTGGTGAATGCATTTGCCTTATAGCAAATTAAAGTGATAATAGTAATAATGAGTTAAATTAAATTTAAAAATTCTAAAAAATACAAATTTTGGAGTTAGAGAGGTATATCATTGATTTGAATCTTCAACATAATTGAACAGGTCAGCTCACCTTTTTGTACTATAGATAACTAATTGTTAATCTGTAGATTATCTGCGACAGCAAGTGGCATAGTTGTTAAGGTGCTGGATTCTCACATGGCCGAAAGCCGTTTGAATCCTGGACTTGGCAGCTTGATAATTACACCAGAGGTGTGTGCATGCATGCTTAAAATCCCTATAGAAAAATGGAGGTGAAGGGATTATGGCATGGCCATCTCCCTTGGTGAGTGATGTCTCACTTTCCCTCTCTCCATCTTTCCTGTTTCTCTCCAGTGAGCACATGTGTCCTATGGCAAAAACAACAAAAAATATGGATCATCATTCTGTCTATGTTATAGCTTTCAAAGCTATTGTGAACACAAAATTAGGGAACATATTTTTAAAAATGACTAGCACAGTGGAGGATACTTCTTTATGTGATGTTTTGTATATAAAACACAGCATATCATTACTTACATATATGTCAGCTTTTAAAATGGCTGACTGAGGGAAGAATACCATCTGGGGACAACTCAACCCAGCACACTGAATGGGAACAGGATGGGATCTATCATTACATTGGCACAGCACTAACAGGCCAGGCTAGTAGAAACAGACCAGACCAAAGTATCCCCGACCCATTGTATATTAAATGGTTGCATCAATGCCATAGTTATATTTGGGATATAATGCTGTCTTACATGTTACAAATAGACATCTGCCTTGTAGTTTCTCCATGTTTCATGCAGTTTTCCCCTTCATTCAGGAGATAAGAATGCTTTCCAAGGGACAACTAATAAGTTTTCTTTGCATTACCTACAACTTAGGGTCCAGTGCAGGGAACACAGCAGAAAGAAAGATATGTTTAATTTTTCATAACTGTGATTCCAGTTTGTATAATGCTTTAGCTTTTATGCCCATGTTTATCTTTATAACAATTATGGGATAATCCTTCATATCACATATGAGGAAACCAAAGATCATTGAGACGGTGTAAGTTGGTCAGTGTAACTTAGCTAGCAAGGGCATAAGAGTGATCTAATCCCTCGTCTCCTGTCTTTAAAGCCATCCCTTAGGGATGGAGCTAATTTGCCTCTGGAGGTCAACAGTCGAATCAGGCCTGCCTTCTAAAACTTGCTGTTATTGACAGTTACTAGCACAATGCCCATCACCTAGGTGCTAATATATTATGGCATTACTTTGGGAACCCTTATATTAGCCCTTTGCTATCTGCAGCTTGTCACTGGAAGTCTTCCATAGTCAATGGTTTCCCTGTATTTAAACTATCTGGGAGTTATTTACGTGGATGTACACCAGGTGTCAGCAAAGCAGGTTCTGTGCATAGGTAAATAAGACCTTCCCCTTCTCTCACTTGTTCTCACACCTATAAGCATATGTGTCAGCACTGTTCCAGAACTACCAAACAGCTTTAATGCCATACAAAGTAAGACACAAAAATAAAAGAAAAAAAAGCTGACAGACATCCAAAAAAAGGTCTAAACTTGAGTCAGAAGATGCGGGTTCTTTTCTGGGCCTTTGCATTTATAGGCCTTATAATCTTGGGCAAATTACCTGATGCTTGAGATTTAGTTTTCTCATTTAAAAAATGGAAATTGTGGGGCTGGCATGTGGCATGGTGGTTAAGGGTGCTGGACTCCCACATGGTGGACCGCGGTTCAAGTCCTGGACCTGGTGGCTTGCTTTCTCACTTTCTCCCTCTCTGTCCCTCTCTGGTCAAATTAAAATAAATAAATAAATAAAGTTAAATAAAATAATTAAAAAAAAAGGAAATTGTATCAGTTAGGTTCTTCAGAGAAATAGAAATAAAGAGGTAGGCAGATAAGTAGGTAGGTAGATAGATAGGTGACAGACACACACACGTCTTGTGAGATTTATTTTGGGAAGCTGTCTTATGTAATTGTGGGGTTTGGTAATTTTGAAATCCCAAAGAGCCTGCCGGCAGGCTGGAAACCCTTCAGCCGAAGTTGATGTAGCAGTCTTCAGGCAGAATTTCTTCTTTCTCTGGGAAATCTCAGTTTTCACCTTTAAAGCCTACACTGAACGAAGCTCATCTTCATTATTGAGATAATCTTTATTTAAAGTCAACCGATTGTAGATTATAATCACATTTTAAAAATACCTTCATAGAAGAGCCAGTAGGTGGCGTGGTGCTTAAGGTGCTGGACTCCCATAATGACTGAGCTCCCATAATGACTGATCATGTTTCGAGTGTTGGATCTGGCAGCTTGCTTTCTTGCTTTCTCACTGTTTCTCCATTTCTCTCTTTCTCTGTCTCTCATGAGCACATGACCCCTATAGCAAAATAAAATAAGAATAAAATTAAGTAAATAATTGTTTTTAAAATATATCTTCATAGAAAGAGCCAAATGAGCATTTGATTGAATAAATTGGTACTATAAGCTAGCCAAGCTGCTATTTAAAACTGACAGTCACAGGGATGATGAGGATGGAATGAATAGCTTCTTTCTTTCTAAACTGTGAAAATTAGGTTCAAACATCCACTTAAAGCACTTAGCATATTGTCTAGGATATAAGAAGAACTCAATAAATATGACTGGATTATAAATTGAAGTAAAAATATGAGAGGGAGGAGTTAATTATCTTGTGACTCTTTTTTTTTTTTTTATTTCCTAGAGGACATATGTGCCTGCTGGAGAAGGAGAGAGAGAGAGAGAGACAGAAAGAGACAGAACTTCTTCCTCCCTCTCCCCATGGAGCATAACTATCCTTCTGGGATTTTGGCATGCATGCACACAAGCCCAGCATGTTTTTCAAGCCACTGGGTCAAGGACTCAAACTATGTTGTTGGCAATGTGGGATTCAACTGCCTTAACTGCCACATCAGGGTCTTCCTCTTTGTGCTCAATTTTATACCTATTATTGCTCTAATTTCATTTGGTTCAAGAATATTCCCAATTACACTTTCTTATGAATGTAAAGCTCAGCTAATTTAGGATAAAGGTATAGTGCCTGAGAGTGATTTTCAGGCAGATACATTATGCTTGAGGGAGCTCTGCAACTCCTCTATAGAGATAACGCTTACCACTACTTACAATCTATTGCCTAAATTCCAACATATTATTACATTTTCCATTTGTGCTATTTCAGGTTTTACTTTTCTGTAGGTCACAGTTTTATTTCTGTTAAAAGAAGAAATTCTCTCAGATTTTTGAGATTGTATATGGTTTACCTTATAAATGTGTCAAATCAAAAATAAAAATGATTATGCAGAAAGGACACATTTTACTATTATTTGCTCCTCAATATATGCATCCATTCAGACTGTCCTGGTAAAGTAAAAAGAGCCTTGGCCTTTATTTCTGGAAAGAGTAGCTTTCATCATGATCTGGCTATTTACTAGCTATACTACCTTAGGGAACTCAACTAACCTGGGAATCTCAGTTTTCTTATTTATTATATTATAAAACTAACTTTGTATATCCTGTAGATTTGTGTATTCTTTAGACGAGATAATGCATAAAATACTACTTCACATGCTTCCCAGCTAACTGACAATAACTTATAAATATTGATTGAACCAAAATCTAAATACAACATGGATATTATATCAGAACTTTATCTAACTATTATGTACATGGAAAGAAATGAACAGTTAGTCTTACAACAAGCCCAAACACAGTCTTTTGCATGCTAAGGAAACCTTCCATTTTTCACTGGCATTTGTGCTAGAATTCTGAAGATCTGTTTTAAGCATAGGTTTCTTTTACAGATTATACAATTTTTGTCATGCGAAGGGATTTGGGTACTTTCTGCAGAGCCAGTATAAGGTTAATCAGAGCTTGGATAGAGACCAGAGTATAGAACATTAGGTGAACACTGTCAAGCCAAAAGTGCAATGAGTAATCAAGATCAACTCACCGGTGAGGGACCAGTCCCTGGCAACGGAAAGCAGGGTTAGAAATATAGGAGGTTAGATTTCAATTGCTGAGGCAAAATCAATTACCTGTCAAAGGAGTAGAATCAGGCTGCAAGAGCAAGATGAAAAACATAAGAAAATAAAGGGTCAAGCTGCCATTTGGAACAGAAAGGATCCAAGATGAAAAACATAGCCCCACAGTGCTACCTGATTTCCTCTTGCCCCAGTGCTGGGCTCCATTTTAAACCCATGCATTTCCGGTCTACATGTTTCTCCGTGGGTCTTGATAAACATATTGGTTCTGAATGTGAACAAAAGGCTTTTATTTTTACTTAATAAACTTGCGTGTTTCTACTGGCCCAGTCTGTTTCCACTAGCCTTGCTGGGAAGTGCTATGCCAATGTATTGATAGGCCTTATCCTGTTACCAGACACTGTTGTGTTTTGCAGTCGCTGAATTATATTCTTCCCCCACCCCACCATTTTAAACATGCATGTGTTTTAATAAGCATTATTTAGAAAAGACAAAAATGAGTTTGTGCTTGAGTTTGTGCATATTAAGAAAAATTAAAATGACATGTTTTTGAGATTTTTATGATATCGACATTAATATTGTTCATGTATGCTGCAGGGAGTAAAATAGTGCTATCTCAACATTTATACAAGCCCTTTCATTTTATTACATTTTTTTCTATACTTTTTACAAAGGTTTTTGCTATAGGGCATGTGCACTTGCTGGAGAGAGACAGAGAAAGACAGTGAGAAATAAAGTGAGAAATCATTCCTTGGGGGGATTGTCACACTGCAGTCTCTTCTCCTCTATTTACTCAGATCTCTGGGCACACATGCACACATGTCCAGTGTGATTTTTAAGCCACCAGGTCCAGGACTTGAACCAGCAGCATAGCCAGTTCTCCAACTGCTGGCCCCTCTATCAATTTTTTTTTTTTTTTTTTACACAAGTCTTTTTTTCACTGTTTTCCTTTTCATTTAGAATTTTTCCAGACAATAATGTTGAGAAGCAAAGTTGATAGATAGAAACATAAAAGACAGCTGTATAAAAAGTAGAGATGAATGGGCAAAAAGGTTATGCACAATAATCCGGTCACCATTATTCCTTATTGATGACTTGGGTACTTCTTGAAAATGATGACATATTGTGACTTAATCCACATTCACTGAGCAGCAAAGCAGCATGAATAATAATTCAACTGTAGCCCCAGATTTCATGAAATAATAACCCAGAGGAAAGCACAGATTTACACATAGGTATGTTTTCCATCACTATTCATACCACATCATCCCAAGGTAACAGGTGATAAGATGACTAATCTCCAAACTATCTTTCAGAATAAAATAAAACCGTTACATGTTAGACATCACACAAAATGACATAATAATTGGTCTAATAATTGAACTATTAAACTGTATATTTTAATTTACATAACAAGTGTGCACTATTGAAACAAAAAAGATCACATCCTCCTCTGAACATACACACGTGCACATATACTCTATACATGAAAAAGCTCTGGGACACATCTTTTAAAAGTAATTCTTAGGGGACCAGCAGTTAGCGTAATGGCTATGTCGCTGGACTCCCATGTAGTCGACCGTGGTTTGAGCGCCGGCCCCGGCCCGGTGGCTTAAACTCACGCCGGGCGTGTGTGCGTGCGTGCCCAAGATCCCGAGAGGAGAATGGAGGAGAAGGGATTGCGGTGTGGCCATCCCCCCTGGGGGTGGCGATTTCTCACTTTCTGTCTGTCTGTCTGTTTGGCGAGCAAACAGGCCCTATAGCAAAAAAAAAAAAACAAAAAAAACAAACACCTCTCCAAAAAAAGAAAAAAAAAGTAATTCTTGGACTAGATTCTAAAGCAATTGATTTGTTGTCAAATGACTTGTTCACATCATGTCTTCTCTATCTAGATCAGTTGTCACCTAATGCAATCAAGCCTCAGTATTCCTATCTATAAAATGACAATAATAAGTTTTCCTTATTTTCCTCATATGTTCAAATAAGACAATGCATGGAAAAGATAATTATAAGCAGCAAGGTGCTGTAAAAAATATTATTAAATGTGGGAATTATTTTAGTCATTGAGTTCTAAGGATCACAAATATTTCCTTTAAAAATTTTTTTTCTAAAGAGGTTTTTGCTATAGGGCGTGTGCGCTCACCAGAAAGACAGAGAGAGACAGAGAGAAAGAAAGTGAGAAATCACCCTCCAAGGGGGATGGCCTCGCCACAATCCCTTCTCCTCCAGTCTCCTCTTGGGTTCTTGGGCATGTACGCACACATGCCTGGTGTGAGTTTAAGCCACCTGGGTCTGGGACTTGAATCGTGGTCAACTACATGGGAGTCCAGTGACATAATCATTATGGCACCTGCTGATCCCATAAACTTTTAAAAAATTCTTGGGATAAGTACAAAAATATAATAACCATTGCTTTTCATCAATTTTATCTATATCCAAAATATGACTACAGTATTTTAACAAATGTACTGGAATTTAGGCATCTAAGTATAAGTTGCCCTTCCAAAGAAATTACCCTTAGTAATGTATTTAAATGGAAAATTATTGAGATTCTATTATTTATAAGACTTTTTGCTAGGTACTTTACAAATATTAGTTCACTTAGCCTGTATACCATTCTACATGGGTATAATTAATCGTATTTTGCACAGAAGAAATTCGGAGATAAAACAAGTACCCAAAGTCACAGCTTAGTTTTCTGGGAAAGTTAGTGTGTTACTCAAATGTGGGGAAACCGATTGCATAGAAAGAATCTAAGGAAGGGATTGTCTCCCTTGATGGTGTGTGTGTCAAGAGCTAAGAAAGTAAGCAGTTTCCATGCTTGGGAGATAAGAAAGAAAATGGATCGTCAAAATAAGAGGCTACATTTTGTTTTAAATTCAGAAAACAAATTAGATAACAAAGATTCAGTGAGATACTAAGATTAATGTTCTTGAGAGTCAAGCAGAAGAATTTGATTTTAATTCAGTGGGCATTACAAGTGATTGAATAAGGTAATGCCTTGATGAAACTAGTTATTTAGGAAGACGAGCCTGACAGTGGTTTCCAGAACTTTAAACAAATGTGAAAATTTAGACATTGCACTTGAAAATTAATATAATGTTGTGAATAAGCACATACATTTTCAGGTTCTTTAAGAAGATCTTGATGTGCAGTTTCTAACAGAGATATTTATTATAATATATATGAGAAATATATGATTGTTTTATGCGAACATTGATAAGTTTTGATAAATTGAAACTGTCAGATGCTAAGCACCTTTTTGGGTTTATATTTATTTATGAGGAATTGAAAATTTTTCATTTTGGGCCTTTTTCTTCTTTTATATTTCATTATTTTACTAGTATTTATTTTTTCATGTTTCAATTATTCTTCACATGTTTCAATTATTCTTCATTTGTTGATGTACACCAAATTATGACTAGTGAAAAATTAACCATAAGAATGTTAAAAGATTGCATTGTCTTTAGGAAAAGTAGATCAAGTTGTCTTCACATTGGCTATACCAAATAAATAAGGACATGGGGAAGTATGTGCTAGACTTTGTGTTTGTGGTGTGTATGTCTGTGTGTGTTTAGTATAGACATTATTTCATAGACAAAGTTTTACAAAGTTTTAATATATGAAAAATTCACTTGGGGCAACAATTAACGTTGACATCAGCAATGTTTCAAGAATTGAAAATATTATTAAAGTAGTCATTTAATGGTGCCCCCTTTCTTGGATGAATTTTTACTTTTACAGATCGACTTTTCACTTCACATTTATGTAACTTAAGTCATGTTTCATATATGAGATATTTACTGATATCAAAATATTTGACCTGTACTGATATCCAGTGACAAACAAGTGTTTATGTACATATTCTTTTTTTTCTTTTTCTTTCTTTTTCTTTTTTTTTTTTTTTCTATTGGGAGCCTCTATACTTGCCAGAGAGACAGAGAAAGTGAGAAATCAACCCCTGGGGGGAGGGCCACACCACAATTCCTTGTCCTCCATTCTCTTCTCAGGATTTTGGGCACGCGCACATGCACCTGCTGTGAGTTTTAAGTTGCCTGGTCCAGAACTTGAACCGCAGCTGACTATGTGGGAGTTCAGCGATGGAACCATTACACCATCTGTTGGTCCCTGTGCATATTCTTTATAAAGAACTTGGAATACAAAAGTTATAAAATAAGTTAATTTATTTTTAGAGTGAATTTTGCTATAGGATGTGTGTGCTTGCCAAAGAGACAGACAGAAAGCAAGAAATCACCCCCCGGGGAATTGGCCATGCCACAATTATGTTCTCCTCCATTCTTCTCTTGAGATTTTGGGCACTGATGCACACATGCCTGGCATGAGTTTTAAGCTTCCAGGTTCAGGACTCATACCAGGATCGACTACCTGGGAGCCTAATGACATAACCATTATGCCATCTGCTGGTCCCACAAAATCAGTTTTAAAGGAGACATTTTCACTGGTTGTCTCAAGGCGAGTTGCTGAGGCCACATGCCTCCTCACTTAGTGTTGTATAGAAATTATGGAACACATGCATGCTTACTTCAGATTGGTAAATAAGAGAAAGATTTTATGTCTGGACAGATAGAAGCAGATGGCTTTGAATGTTTTAAATATAATGCCATTTTAATTGAAATCGAGATGGCTATGTAAGTAGGGAGAAGAGGCTGAAGAAAATACATCAGTTAATGATCATTACTTCTGTGTGTGTGTGTGTGTGCGTGTCTGTATGAGTGTGTGTGGGTGTGTGTTTGAGACAGAAAGAGAGATGCTTAGTGAGAATTAAAGGGAAAGACAAAAGGTAAACACACAAAAAATTAAAAACAAATCTATAACAAAGTTGGTATGTATCCCAGTTATGTCCATTTGTTGGTAGGGTGTGTATGTATGTATGCATGTGTGTGAACATGTGCTGGTACATGCATGTGCCTGTATGACTGAAGAGATGAATAAGAATCCGATCTTCCAAAATGTTAATCTCCAGTTATGTTGTACTGCGACAGATTCTAAAGTTTTTATTCTTTTCCTTAAAATCTATATATGAAACACTTTAAAGTGAACCTGTATTATTCAGTAATGACAAAATAGGATCCATGTGGATAGATGAAGATAAAAAGGAAAAAAAATACAGAGAAATAGGGAAATTCAAACAAAAATAAGCACATGCACCCACATGCACACACACATACACTCCCCCCCCAAAAAAAGAGAGAAAAAAATATACTAGGCAACTGTTCTTCTTCATAAACAACCTCCAGAAATTTGGAATCAAGCACCATAAGCAACAGGTGTGGACCATGCAGCAATTTTGAGAGTAATTAATTAACAACATGTGGGGAAACAGAGTAAGTCTGTTCCCATATTCTCATTTGTTTGTTCTGAGTGGTATTGGCATTTGCATCTAGGAAAGTGTCCAATAAAGACAAAATTAAGGACCTTATTAAAAATAGTCTCAAATGTAAGTGCTGTTGCCAGAGCAAAGCAGAGACTGCCTAGTACTGTTTCAGTCCGTTTAAATAGCGAGTTGATGGGAGTAGAAAATATGAACTCTGATTCTGTGGTGACCAGCTTCCTCCATTTGTACAGGTTCTTCATTGATAAAATTGGGAAAGTCTCATGCAAATCAAGGTGAGCTTATCACACTAGTTTGTTCCTAGATTTTATCCCAGACCAAATTATAAAAGTTTAGCTTTTTGTAGGTAAGGTAATAGCTTAGGAAACTCTCAAATTGGGCAGTTGGATGGCAGTATGAAAGTTTCCTAGGTGGGACCAGCAGTTGGAGTAATCGCTATGTCGCTGGACACCCATGGAGTTAACAACGGTTCGAGTCCTGCACCCAGTGGGTTAAACTCACGCTGGGCACATGTGCACGCATGCCCAAGATCCTGAGAGGAGAAAGGAGGAGAAGGGATTACAACATGGCCATCCCCCCTGGGGGGGATTTCTGGCTTTCTGGCTTTCTGTCTCTGTGTCTCTCTCTGTCTTTCTGGTGAGCACACACACCCTATACCAAAAACCTCTAAAAAAAGTAAAGTTTCGTAGGTGATCTGAACCATCAGAAGAAAGGGAGAGCTTTAACATCTGACAGGACAATATACCTAAACAACCCTGGCTGCTGCTAGTCCTGTACCACTCACAGACTATTGTGATGATTAGAACCTGAATCTTCTATCAGCCAACAGTGATCCTTCTTTGATGCTAATATTCTAGATTATTTTATTATTATTTTTTCTATGTGTATGTGGAGGTTTTTGGCCAGGGCATAAGCACTCGCCAGAGAGAGAAAGTGAGAAGGGAAGAGAGATATCATTGCCCCAGGGGGTCTACTGTACCACGGTTCCTTCTCTTCCAATCTCCTCCCAGGATCTTGGGTATGCATGCACATGCAGTCTGCATGAGTTTCAGGCCAACCAGTTCCAGGACTTGAACCACAATCGGCCATATGGAAATCCAGCAATGTAACCGCAATGCCATCTGCTATT
>NW_006203749.1:122282-123998 GCF_000334495.1 Tupaia belangeri chinensis
GAGAAGTTCTTATGATTTTTGAAGGGCATTTAGATGTAGACTCACTGTAGACATTAATATAAAAATATAAGTTCAAGTATGAGGGTAAAAAAAAAAGTAGATGATAGTGTTCTGTTGAACTGTGAGGCTCTTTGAAGCAATCCCACATGAAAAGTTTCTCCATTTAAGTCAAGTAACCTTCCTGAGTATACCAGGCACTCATGTGCCCATGATCCAGGCTGGCTGAAGCTGGGAGTGAATAGTGCTGTCAGGACCCTGTTGTAGGTGTTGTCTCTCTCTGTCTTTCGAGTTCATGGAAGAAATAAACAAACTTTTAAAAATTATAATAAGTAAATAAATGCACCCAATATATGATTAGAAATGGAACATTTAACTTTAAAGACAGGCCAGAAACCAACCTTGTAACATAGTGGTTAAAGGAATTAGATCCCACATTGCCAGCCGTGGTTTGAATCTTGCCCCCATTTTTTTGGGGGGAAAAAAACCCAAAAAACCAAAAAGCAAAAAACAAAAACACTGAGTGTGCGTATGCTCATTCCCCAAATCCTGACAGGATGGAGAAATGGAGGAGAAGGGATTGTAGCATTACCCTGCCCCTATACGAGGGTGCTTTCTTTCTTTCCCTTTATCTTGTTGTCTCTCTCTGGTTAGTACACATGCCCTCTGGCAATTAAAAAAAAAAAGATGTGATGTATACACACATAGAGAGAAATACTAGTCAGTCTTTAAAAAGAAGGAAATGTTGTGATATGTGACAATAAGGATCAGCCCCGAGGATGTTATGCTAAATGAAATGAATCAGTCACAGCAGCACAGATACTGCATGAGTCCACTTATATGAAATCGCTAAAAATAATGAAATTCATAGAAGCAGAGTGCAAGAAGGTAGTTGTCAGGGGCTAAGGGAAGAGAGAAATGAACAGTTGCTATTCAATGCCCCCAGTGGGGCATGGTTATATTGCACTCTCTTCTCCATCTCTACATCCTGCTGATATTGTGGGCACACTTACAGTGTGTCTTTCAAGCTTCTGGGGCTGGGATGCAAACTGTGGTTGTCAATGGCATCTAGTTCCCTTAACTACTAAGCCAAGGAGCCTAATGATATATGCAATGGCATGTAGTCTTCTCACAGATATAAAGGATATCTTTTTTTAATTTAAGCTATAGAAAAGGCAGAACTAATCTAATAAAAAATCAAATGTTCCAGCTTAGGGGCTTTTTTAATGATTTTTTAAAATTTATTTTTCTTACATTCAACCACTGTCTATCATTACAGCTTATGAAATGAATTTTTACAGTGCGAATACACTGTATACGAGCCAAATTAAAGATATTGTCATACATGTTATCAATAGATAATTTTCCATTTTTGTGTCCCTTAAATGTTTTGCTTCTTTTTCTTCTAGATTCCCTTACTCTCACTCTCCTCAATTTCCCACCCTCCTCCCACACCATCTTGAGTATCCACAATTGTTCTCCATGCTTTTATATCTTTCAGTTTCTGCCAGAGTGTGAACATTTGGTAATTTATTAAGTGGGGACATACAGTGTCTCCCTTTCATAGTCTGACTTTCTTTGCTTAGCAGTATATCTTCCATATTTGTCTGTTTTCTTTTTTTTTTTTTTGGAGAGGTTTTCACTATAGGGCACGTGTGCTCGCCAGACAGACAGAGACATAGAGACAGAAAGCGAGAAATCACCCCCCAGGGAGGATGG
>NW_006203749.1:124012-124621 GCF_000334495.1 Tupaia belangeri chinensis
AAAGCCTACTCCTCCATTCTCCTCTAAGGATCTTGGGCACGCACGCACACGAGCTCGGCGTGAGTTCTAAGTCAACGGATCCGGGACATGAACCGCGGTCGACTACGTGGGAGTCCAGCGACATAGCCATTACACTAACTGCTGGTTCCCTTGTCTGTTTTCTATTAAATGTCAGGATCTTCTCAGGATCTTGTTTTTTTTTTTTTTTAACTTTTTCTCTTTTATGATTGACTAGTATTTCACAGTGTATATTTACCACATTTTTGTTTTCTATTAAATGTCAGGATCTTCTCAGGATCTTGTTTTTTTTTTTTTTTAACTTTTTCTCTTTTATGATTGACTAGTATTTCACAGTGTATATTTACCACATTTTTAAAATCCATTTATCTCTTTGTGGACTTGGGTTGGTTCCATGAATGAGTTAGTAATTGTGAATAATGCCACAATAAACATGGATGTACAAATACTTTTCTGAGTGTATTCCTAACCTTTGAGTAGATACCCAGGAGTGGAATTGCTGACTCATGTGGTAGATAAGTCTTTGAGGAACCTCCATATTGTTTTCCACAGTGGCTGTTTCCACCATGAGTGTAGGGGAGTTCCCTTTTC
>NW_006203749.1:124784-131449 GCF_000334495.1 Tupaia belangeri chinensis
TTCTCTTCTCTTCTCTTCTCTTCTCTTCTCTTCTCTTCTTTTCTTTCTTTCTCTTTCTCTCTCTTTCATTTTCTTCCTTTCTTTCTTCCTTCTTTATTACTTCTCTTTCTTTTATTCTTTCTAGAGAGATTTTTGCTATGGGGCACATTCCCTCACTGGAGAGACAGAGAGACAGAAAGTGAGAAATCACCCCTCAGGGACAATGGCCATGCTTCAATACTTTCTCACTTTCTGTCTCTGTCTTCCTGGTGAGTGCACGCAATCCCTTCTCACTTTCTGTCTCTGTCTTTCTGATGACGAGCGCACATGCCCTATAGCGAAAACCTCTCCAAAAAAAAAAGAAAAGAAAAGAAAAGAAAAGAAACTATATCCAGCATCTTCTCTGACTATGACAGAATTAAAATGGAAATTAATTTCAGAAAAAAAATCCTTGAAAGTACATAAACACATGGAAACTAAACAACCTACTCCTAAATGACTTCACAACCACTGAAGAAATTAAGACTGAAATCAAAAGATTCATTAAAACCAATGATAATGAGTGCACAAGTTTCCATATTCTATGGGACACAGAAAAACTGTCACAAGAGGGAAGATCATAGCAATTAGTATACATAAGCAATGGGTGGAAAGATGGCAAATGGACAACCTAACAACACACCTCAGGAAACTAGAATAACAACAACAAAGTGCCAGGGCAAAAGAAATAATAAAGATTTGAGTAGAAATAAATGAAATAGGGAATAAACTATACAGAAAATAAATGAAATAAAAAGTTTTTGAGAAGATAAAGAAAAAGCATAGAGCATTAGCTATGTGTGCGGTGGTCACAACTGGGCTTGACTGATGTGTATATCATGTTGGATAAAGTCTCTTCACAATCCAAATGATGTATAGTGAGTTAATGTATGAATAATAATAATAAATAAGTTTGTAAAAAAGAAGAGAGGAAAGAACCAGATAAATCATATTTGGGATAAAATGGGCAGTATTGTAACAGATATAACAGAAATACAAAATATCATTAGCAAATATTATGAGTGACTACATGCCAACAAACAAACCCTGGACACATATATTTTACCAAGATTGAATCAGAAAGACATAGAAAGCCTGAATAAACCAATTATAAGCAATGAAGTTGAATCAGTGATAAGTAACCTCCCAAGGAAACAACGTCCAGGTCCTGATGCTTTCACTTATGAATTCCACAAAACTTGTAAAGAAGAGGTAACTCCCATTTACTCAAACAATTTCTAAAGATCCAGCTTAGATTTTTCATTGTTGTTTGTACATTTTACCAAATTAAAACTTAAAAATATTCATAATAATTTACCTGAAAATTTTCTTATACTATTTGCATGATTCAGATATATTTAAAATTTAGGTTTTTCTGTAGAAACATTAAAAGTACCTTTTCTTCTGTTTTTTTTGGAGAGGTTTTTGGTATAGGGCACGTGCGCTCGCCAGACAGACAGAGAGACAGAAAGCGAGAAATCACCCCCCAGGGGGAATGGCCACGCTGCAATCTCTTCTCCTCCATTCTCCTCTTGGGATCTTGAGCATGCACGCACATGTGCCCAGCGTGAGTTTAAGCCACCGGGTCTGGGACACGAACCGCAGTCGACTACGTGGGAGTCCAGCGACATAGCCATTATGCTAACTGCTGGTCCCTAAAAGTACTTTTATAAAAAGTATTCAGATTAAAGAAAATATCAACCTATAATTCTAAATTATTTATAAATGAACAATTCTTACATTAACGACTTGAAAGTCATTCTGTTCTCTACTCTGTCCCTCATTCTCCCTCACCTAATGAGCCAACAAGCTTTGTCAATTAAATAGTGTTAGTAATTCTCAAGTTAATTCTCTCTCTTCTATTTCAACTATTATTAACATAGTCTAAGACTTCATCTTTTCTCATCTAAGTTATTACCATAGCTTAATTATCATAGTTCTAATCTAACTCCTTGTTTTCACTCTTATTCTATCTATTCCGGGCTAATGCATCTAAAATACACATCTGACCATGTTATTTTCTTATTTAAAACCTTTTAAATGCTTATCTTTGTCTGCATGGTAAAGACCAAGATCTTTATCCTTTATAATTATGTCTATTTTAGTAATAACAAGTGGCAATCTGCAGAATAAAAATGTCATTCGTCCAGTAGATAGAGCAGATGAATGTCTAATGATGATTACAGGACTTTCTATGTACTATAAAAATCCCTAAATCCTGAAAATGCTTCTGAAAAACAGTTAATATAATACAAAACATGACATATCTTAGAGCAGCCAACTTGTTAACTCTTTCTATTACACTTGAAAAGTACTCTGTTTTCGTTTTCTTTAGTATGCACTTAAAATATAGTGCACATGGAAACCGGCAGTTAGTGTAATGGCTATGTCGCTGGACTCCCACGTAGTCGACCGCAGTTCACGTCCTGGACCCGGTGGCTTAAAACTCACGCCGGACGCATGTGCGTGTGTGCCCAAGATCCTGAGAGGACAATGGAGGAGAAGGGATTGCGGCGTGACCATCCCCCCTGGGGGGTGATTTCTCACTTTCTGTCTCTCTGTCTGTCTGGTGAGCGCACGCGCCCTATAGCGAAAACCTCTCAAAAAAAAAAAATATATATATATAGTGCACATTAGTAAAGAAGGGTTAGTTTTATATCCTTCATTACTAGAATAGTAAACTGTATATCAAATGCCATTACTAGAACTACAGCTGCTACTTCAGTAAACGCTGTATCATTCTTGCTTCTTGTGTCACTTACTTCAGATTCCAAGTTCCAGGCTTCAATATCCTTTTGGCTAAACATACTTCTTACCTCTGTATCAAGGACACGAGATAATATCTGGCTTTCTATACTTCTTATTCAGTGGCTGATTTTCCAAAATTATGGGAAACCAAAATAAAACAAAAGACCATTATCAGTTTATGTCTTAACTTTTTGGGTAAATCATCTTTCTTATGATTTCCCCTACTTACAGATAAAGACACAAGTTTTAAAAGGTTGAATAATTGCCCTAGATTATGCAGCTATTGTATTCCAGGCTTTTTATTTGAACCTTGATAACCTTACTTCAGAGGGTAGTCATGTATATATTTGAAGCAAAATACTAGCACTATCTTGTTATGTATAGTGTTTTGGATATGTTTTATTTTTGATATTCAGAATATTGTGCTTATTTATTGGAATAAGTATTTGCTCTTCAGAATGGTTATTTCTCTTGTGTATAAAGGAAATACTTGGCATTTCTAGAAATCAAAGTGAAAATTAAAATGAATAAAAAAAGATTCCCTTGGGAGCTCAGGAGTTGCTCCTTGGAGAAGTATGCAAACACAAACTTCAACCATTGGAATAATAAAGGCTGAAATGTTATAGGGCATTTTGAATGAAATCAGCGCTTACTTGGTTTATTTGATAATACGTGATGAGAAAAGTGATAGTGCAGTAAAAGTGCAGTGAAAGAACAGCTGTCAGTTTGGACAAGATAGCCAAAAATAATGTCAAAGGCTATCTTAATTAAAGAGAGTGTCTTCGGTTTCATCAGTGTTGAAGAGACAACCGGGACCTATTTATCCAAGGTTTATTAAAGAAGGGTTAGTTTTATATCCTTCATTACTAGAATAGTAAACTGTATATCAAATGCCATTACTAGAACTACAGCTGCTACTTCAGTAAACGCTGTATCATTCTTGCTTCTTGTGTCACTTACTTCAGATTCCAAGTTCCAGGCTTCAATATCCTTTTGGCTAAACATACTTCTTACCTCTGTATCAAGGACACGAGATAATATCTGGCTTTCTATACTTCTTATTCAGTGGCTGATTTTCCAAAATTATGGGAAACCAAAATAAAACAAAAGACCATTATCAGTTTATGTCTTAACTTTTTGGGTAAATCATCTTTCTTATGATTTCCCCTACTTACAGATAAAGACACAAGTTTTAAAAGGTTGAATAATTGCCCTAGATTATGCAGCTATTGTATTCCAGGCTTTTTATTTGAACCTTGATAACCTTACTTCAGAGGGTAGTCATGTATATATTTGAAGCAAAATACTAGCACTATCTTGTTATGTATAGTATTTTGAATATGTTTTATTTTTGATATTCAGAATATTGAGCTTATTTATTGGAATAAGTATTTGCTCTTCAGAATGGTTATTTCTCTTGTGTATAAAGGAAATACTTGGCATTTCTAGAAATCAAAGTGAAAATTAAAATGAATAAAAAAAGATTCCCTTGGGAGCTCAGGAGTTGCTCCTTGGAGAAGTATGCAAACACAAACTTCAACCATTGGAATAATAAAGGCTGAAATGTTATAGGGCATTTTGAATGAAATCAGCGCTTACTTGGTTTATTTGATAATACGTGATGAGAAAAGTGATAGTGCAGTAAAAGTGCAGTGAAAGAACAGCTGTCAGTTTGGACAAGATAGCCAAAAATAATGTCAAAGGCTATCTTAATTAAAGAGAGTGTCTTCGGTTTCATCAGTGTTGAAGAGACAACCGGGACCTATTTATCCAAGGTTATAAAAGTTGAGCTCTAGAAAATCAGAGTTGACTTGAATAAAATGAATGAACAGACCTGTGATAGCACACTTCATGTGAGTGGAAAATGTAACTGAATAGTAGTGAAGTTACAAAAGGAAAGTCCAAGACCATTATAAACACATTGCTATGCACATGCTGTTTGGAGAACTGTGATCAGATTTTTGTTAGGCAAGAGTTCTAAATCTCTCGCCATATTGTTGATTATTTGCATGACATTATATGCATCTGTGAAAATATTAGTTATATTTTAAACTGGTTTAAGCAGAGTAAAATGATAACATTGAGAACTCTACCATTTCTTAACAACCTGCTGGATCTTACACTGTTCTCTAGCATTTTCTATGATGAAGGAGCTTCATGAGTTTATTGAAGTTTTAGAAACTGAATCAAGAACTACTTTCAGTGGCAAGTGACCTGTAAATTGAGTGATTTCTTGGTTTCCTGATACTAGTTCCCAAACTGGAAATTCAATTTTAAAAAAATCATGTAAAAAAATAAAAGCCCAGCCATATTTTAACAGGCAGTAAGGTGTCATTACATGATACCAAAGCCACATGGGAAGGCCCAGGATTTGGATCCATGATTAGTCTACACAGGCCAGGCACACCCACAATCCTGGCTGGCTAGGAGCTGTGGGTGAGGAACATGGTATTACAAGACCTTGTTGGAAACATGTAGAACTCTAGATAGTTTCTTTGCCCTCTAAAAATAGAAGAAACATTTCATTTTCTGTCTGAAGGACATTATGGCTATTTCTAAACCATTTGTTATAGGAGTAATATTAATTATGCCAATTAATATTCCCTAAATCAGCACTGTCGAGTAAACCTTCTTACAATGGTGAAAATGTTCCCTGTCTGCACTGTCTACTACATTAACCACTGAGCGTATATGGCTATTTGGTATTTGAAAGTGGCAAGTGTGATGAAAAGATTGACATTTTAAAGCCATTTATTTGAAGTAATTTAAATATAAATTTAAATAGCCAGATGCAAAGCATACGTACTGATCAACATAGTTCTGAGAACTTTTTAAAGAATTTTTTTTAAAATTTAACTTTATTCTTCTATTTATTTTAATTTGACCAGAATGGGGGGGACAGAGAGAGAGGAAAAGTGAGAAAGCAATGACTCTAAGGTTTTAAAATAGAAAAATCGTGTTTGATGAACATAAGAACTTCCTGTTCATCAAAAATGTATGACAATTAGTGGGCATTTTACTCTTTTTAGACAGAGGAACAGTATTTAATTAATAGTTAGTATGGAAGACTGGATGCAATATTATAACATTTAAGGCACACACTTAAAAAATCTAGACTGGTAGAGCCTCTAAATACCTCCTTTCTTTCTCACCACTGTGTCCTCAATATTTAACACAACACATGATATAGAATGATCATTAGAGAAATGTTTATTCAATGGATAAATGATAAAAACAAAGTTAAATCAGTAATGAAACTATTTGAATGGAACTATTCATTAAATCAGTGGCCAAAAATGTCCAACGATAGTACATATTTAGAAGAAAATATTATTCCAGAACTTTCATTTTAGCGTAACTATCCTAAACTCAATCCTGTCCACGAATGTTTCACATAAATCAGTTTTGTCTGTTTATTCTTCAGTAACGCTCATCTCATCTCAGAGCTATTACATATTGCTTTGAAAATGTACAATACTCACTTTCATTCAGCAAATGTCTGTGGGATATATATTCCCCTCCAGGCACTATGTTAGAGGAGCAACATGGTGGGCAAGGCTGTGAGCCCGGGATTCTCACCACCTGGACTAGAATCCTGCTTTTCCACATGCTGGGCAACTTTGGACAAATTATTTACTTACCCTCCCCATGTCTGTTTTTGTTTCTGTAAAATGGGGTAATTGCAGGATGTACCCATTTGGCCATTTTGAGGATTTAGTGAATTGGTACATGCAAATATTTTAATAGTCCACAGTGTAATAGGTACTTAATAGATGATAGCTAAGTGCTGGGAATTTAGGAAGAACCAGAACATACAGGTTCTATGACTTTATAGAGCTTAATTTGCCCTTCAGGATAATAGGAAAGCTAGTTATTGACATTTAGCATCTGTGTTCAAT
>NW_006203750.1:0-3541 GCF_000334495.1 Tupaia belangeri chinensis
GCGTGCTAGCAATAAAATCCTCTTGTACTTTCTACCTGCCTTGAGGTCAGGGTGGGTACTAGACTGGAGTCTGGGAGAGAAGCAGTGGGTGCAGTGTGCCCCCTTGCTCGCCAGTTGTATTGAGATGTGCCAGGCTGCAGCCACCAAAGGCCCAAGCTGTGGAGACAGATGGGGAGGAATTGACAAAAAAATGGGGACAGTAAAGATGAAAAAAATGGAGGATTTTTTTACCTGCCTAGGGGTCTGGGTGGGTCCTGGACTGGGGTTCTGGAAAGGAAGCAGTGGTTGCAACATGCCCTCTTGCTTGCCAGGTGATTTGAAATGTGCCTGGCAGCTGCCACCAAAGGCGCAAGATGTGGAGTGACATACGGGGAGGAATTTACAAAAAATGGGGAACAGTATAGAAGAAAATAAAAGGAAGAACTTTCTACCTACCTATGGTTCTGGGAAGGTCCTGGACTAGGGGTGATGTAGGGAAGCAATCGGCACAGTGTGTCCTCTTCCACGCCAGGTGCCCTGAGATGTGCCAGGCAGCTGCCGAAAAAGGAGCAAGCTGTGGAGAGACAGGCAGGGAGGAATTTACAAAAGAATGGGGGCAATAAAGAAGAAAATAAAAAACAGGAGGAACTTTCTACCTGCCTAGGGGTCTTGGTGGATCCTGGACTGGGTATCTGGAAGGGAAGCACTGGGTGCAGCGTGTCCCCTTGCTCGCCAGGTGCTTTGATATGTGCCATCCTGCTGCGGCCAAAGGTACATGCTATGGAGAGACAGACAGGGAGGAATTTACAAAAGAATGGGGGATAGTAAAGAAGAAAAAAAATGGAGAAACATTCTACCTGCCTCAGGGTCAGGGTGGCTCCTGGACTGGGGGTCTGTAAGGGAAGCAGGAGGTACGTGTGGCTGTGGCTCACCAGGTGCCTTGAGATGTGCCAGGCAGCTGCCGCCAAAGGCGCAAGCTATGGAGAGACAGATGGGTAGGAATTTACAAAAGAATAGGGCACACTAAAGAAGAAAAAAATATGGAGGAACTTTATACCTTCCTAGGGGTCTCGGTGGGTCCTGGACTGGTGTTCTGGAAAGGAAGCAGTTGGCTAAGCATGCCTCCTGGCTCACTAGTAGCCTTGAGATGTGCCAGGCAGCTGTCCCCAAAGGTGCAAGCTTTGCAGAGACAGACCGGGAGGAATTTACCAAAGAATGGGGGACAGTACAGAAAACAAAAAAAAAAAGTGGAGGAACTTTCTACCAGCCAATGGGTCTCAGAGGGTCCTGGACTGGGAGACTGGAAGGGAAGCAATGAGCACAGCATTTCAATCCTTGCTGCCAGGTGCTTTGAGGTTTGCCAGGCCGTTGTCGCCAAAGGCACAAACTGTGGAAAGACAGATGGGGAGGAATTTACAAAAGAAAGGGGGAGAGTAAAGCAAAACAAAAATGAAGGATCGACTACCTGCCTAGGGGTCTGGATGGTACTGGACTGAGAGTCTGGAAGGGAAGCAGTGGGCTCAGCATGCTGCCTTGCTCACCAGATGCCTTGATATGTGCCAGGCAGCTGCCGCCAAAGGAGCAACCTTTGGAGAGACATACGAGGAGGAATATACAAAAGAATAGGGGACAGGAAAGAAGAAAAAAATATAGGAACTTTCTTCCTGCCTAGGTGTCTGGGTGGGTCTTGGACTGGGCGTCTGGAAGGGAAGCAGTGGGTGCTGCATGCTCCCTTACTCGCCAGGTTCCTTGAGATGTGCCAGGCAGCTACTGCCAGAGGGACAAGGTGTGGAGAGACAGACATGGAGGAATTTACAAAAGAATGGGGGACAATAAAGAAGAAAAAAAATGAAGGAAATTTCTACCTGCCTAGGGGTCTGGGTGGGTCCTGGACTGGTGGTCTGGAAGAGAAGCAGTGGGCATAGAATGCCCCCTTGCTCGCCAGGTGCCTTGAGCTTTGCCAGCCTGTTGCCGCCAAAGGTACATGCTGTGGAGAGACAGAAGGGGAGGAATTTACAAAAGAATGGGGGACAATAAAGAAGAAAAAAAATGAAGGAAATTTCTACCTGCCTAGGGGTCTGGGTGGGTCCTGGACTGGTGGTCTGGAAGAGAAGCAGTGGGCATAGAATGCCCCCTTGCTCGCCAGGTGCCTTGAGCTTTGCCAGCCTGTTGCCGCCAAAGGTACATGCTGTGGAGAGACAGAAGGGGAGGAATTTACAAAAGAATGGGGGGCAGTAGAGAAAAAAAATGGAGGAACTTTCTACCTGCCTAGGTGTCTGGGTGGGTACTGGACTGGGGGTCTGGAAGGGAAGCAGTGGGTGCAGCGTGTCCTCTTGCACACCAGGTGACTTGAGATGGGCCAGGCAGCTGCCACCATGGGCACAAACTGTGGAGAGATAGGCGGGGAGGAATTTACAAAAGAGAGGGGGACAGTGTAAAGAAGAAAAAGTAATGGAGGAACTTTCTACATGCCTAGGGCTCTGGGTGGGTCATTAATTCGGGTTCTAGAAGGGAAGCAGTGCCCCCCTTGTTCGCAGGTGCCTAGAGAAGTGGTAGGAAGCTTCCCCAAAGGCATAAGTTCTGGAGAGACAGATGGGGATGTATTTACAAAAGAATGAGGGATAGAAAAGAAGAAATAAAATGGATGAACATTCTCCTTGCCAAGGGGTATGGGTGGGTCTTGGACTGAGTGGTCTGGAAGGGAAACAGTGGGCGCAGTGTGATCCCTTGCTCGCCATGGGCCTTGAGATGTAATAGGCAGCTACTGCTAAAGGCAAAAGCTGTGGAGAGATAGATTGTGAGGAATTTACAAAAGAACAGGGGACAGTAAAGAAGAAGAAAAAATGGAGAAACTTTCTACCTGAGTAGGGGTCTGGATGGGTCCTGGAATGGGGGTCTGGAAGGGAAGCCATGAGCACAGCGTGCCCCCTTGCTCACCAGGTCCCTTGGGATGTGCCAAGCAGCTGCCACCAAAGGTGCAAGCTGTGGAGATATAGATAGGGAGGAATTTACCAAACAATGAGGGACAGTAAAGAAGAAAAAAAAAATGGAGAAATATTCTACCTGCCTAGGGTCTGGTTGTGTCCTGGAACTGGGGTCAGGAAGGGACGCAGGGGTGCATCATGCCCAGTTGCTCGCCAAGTGCCTTGAGATGTGCCACGCAGCTACAGCAAAAGGCACAAGGTGTGTCGAAACAGACGGGGAGAAATTTACAAAAGAATGAGGCAGTGTAAAGAAGAAAAAGAAATGGAGGTACTTTCTTTCTGCCTAGGGGTCTCGGTGGGTCCTGGACTGGTGGTCTGGAAAAGAAGCAGTGAGTGCAGGTGTCCCTTTGCTCGCTAGGTACCTTGAGATGTGCCAGGCAGCTTCCGCCAAAGAATAAAGCTGTAGAGAGTGTGAAAGACCCCCGACTCAAAAGCTGGTAGACCCTTCAGTCCGAGGAGAGTCACGGCGACCCTAATCAACCACAAGAGTCAGATCTTGCCGCAAAGTACAAGAGGATTTTATTGCTAGCACGCTAGGACTCCACTCCTGGTCACAACAGACCCAGTGGGAGGCGGGG
>NW_006203750.1:3832-8560 GCF_000334495.1 Tupaia belangeri chinensis
TTTACATAGCTTAGGGCTGTTTTTCAAGGTGGTGGCGTAAGCTTTTGTACAGAAGCAAGAAGAGCAAGCAGTTAAGTTTAATTTTTACAGAGTACAGATTGTGCTAAATTTTATTCTTTCATTCCTCCATTTTCTGTTTTCAGAAGGAGTTTTAATCATAAAACTCAAAGGTTTACAGAAGTATCATAAGTGTCTGCCCGTCAGAGGGTCTGGTATTGCTGCTGAAGCATAAGGACCTGTACTGCGCTTATCTGTTCTCAGAGGAAGGCGACTAAGCGGTTTAGGATGCAAGGCCCAAAGGTTAGGATAAGGAGGAATATTATTAAAGGGTCGAGCAGAGTCGAGATAAGAGTAGTAAACCAAGGAGAACGATTGTACCAATTTTCAAACCATCCCTGTTGAGCTTCCCGGTCTCGGCGTTGGTGATCTAGCCGTTCCCGGAGCTTGGACATAGAATCTATTATGATGCCCGAATGGTTAGCATAGAAACAACATTGCTCGTTTAGAGCAGCGCATAGTCCACCTTCTTTCCTTTAAGTGAGAGTTTTAGAGGTCAAATGGCCCTCACCCATGGTCCATGCTGGTCATTATCATAACCAAAGTCTAAAGGCTTACTCCTTACTCTGGGCCATTACAATGCCAATGGACTTTATATTTCAGGAACCCTAGAAAATATATTAGGGGGTTCTTGCTCTGTTTCAGTCCCCCCTATTCTTAGAAAAATCTCTCAATCCTGAGGGAAAATGGGCGATGACTGATCTGGCTGCTCCTTGCTGAATGAGGACATAGTTTCAGAGGTCAGGATTGGAGGAAATAGCATGCATTTATTTTAAAATACTCAGAATTTTCCCTTCAGTTTTTTAAAATTATTATGCTAGCACTAGCTTCTACCGTTATATTTTCGAATCTGAAAGTACATTTAATTAAGATATAAAACAAGACAGCAAAGTGGCTGATGAGGACAGAAGTCTGACTGCATTTTCCTATTTTTCAAAATCCTTTCCAGGGGCCCAGAGGGAGTCATGCCCACAAACATCAACAGACCATTTTGACAGGAGTCTTCTGATATTCTGTCCCTGCAGTAGCATCTTTGTGATATATATATATTAAGTCTCCTCATCTCTGTTAAAGTACATTCTGTTCTGATTTCAGCAACCTTCCTTTTTAATCACCAACTTAAAAATTATAAAACCCACCTATAACTAATAAGACCCCCTCCTATTTCACATGTCCTATCTTCTGGGGCCAGGCTAACCAAGAAACTTTTTACTCTTCACTAAATTACAAACTTAGTCTCTTGCTCTCAAAATTAAATAAAAAGAACCCCTGTACCTGATCACCCCAAGAAAGGCATGCTTTACCTTCTCTCTGGGCCGAGGTCACTCATATTTTACTTAGAAATAAACTGCATTATTGTTTTCACAGAGTTGGTTTATTTATATTAATACTAGCCTATTTTTATCAGTAGCCAGGTAGCTTAGTACTTTTTCTACCTAAGATTTGTAAGTGCAACATGCGATGTTGTCATCCTGCAAACTCTTTTTTAATAAGACAAGACACAATTCAAAACTAGTTTATGGCCTAAGACAAATTTTGCCAATGAAATACAGTGAAAATAAAAGGCTGAGGTGATCCAAAAGAGTTTTTTGGCCTGCTGTTGGCATTTACACTCATTATACACCCACCAGTTATTGTGGTGATTTGGGGAGTCTATGCAATTGATCATCCTAAGCATATAAAATTTCAAGAAAAGTAGGTCTAGCTTTACTGAATCAAAATTTAAAAATGTGAAAAAACTTGCTTAAGACTTAGAGCCAGAAAATGAAGAATTCTGTCCAACCAGTAGGTAGGTACTAAAAACTCAAAAAGACAAATATGTACAGAGCTAATATCTAGTAAAAAGTTCACCATAGTTATTTCAAGAAACATTTTTCTTCTTTCCATTTCCCCTTTTACCAAAGAAAAGCATAGTAAAACTTATTTGCAAAAAATAAGTTTAGTCTTAATTTGGTCTGTTATTTGCACAAAGTCCAATAAGAATACTAATCAATTTAGTTGGCTTTGCTGGAACCTTCTATAAGGAACTTCAGATCAGACTCTTTAAGAAGCCTCCCAAGGCTCCTGAGCCAAGTCAGGAATTCACCATCTGACTGTGCCTTTAAGTACCTGTACTTGGAAGGTTTGGAGCCTGTCAGGAAGTGACATTCTTTACTTACCTGCCAGACAGAACTGCTTGTGGTACCAGGCAATCTTTTCAAGAGCAACTGTTGGCTTCATTGAAATCAACCTTAGTTCCTTAGCCTTCTGGTCATATCTTCAGATATGACATGCCAGTCAAAGCCCTGGTAATAAGCAGTGTTTCCAATTTCTGATGCAAGGCAACAAGTATTACTGAACTTATACAAACAACCATACTGTCACAAAATAAGAATGCTCACCTATATTCTCCAATTCCAGGGGATCAGAAAGAGAAAATGTTGTTACAATCTCAAAAGAAAAAAAAAAAAAACAACTTAACAAATTGCTGAACCTATCAGCAGCTCAAGAAGACAAAAATTTTTATATCTGGAAGACAAAACATAGAAGAAAATCAGTAATGTTTTAGTCAAAAGTCAAGAAAAAATTCTATTTCACCAGTTCAGTCTCATGAAATTAATCTCTTTGATTGAGTTTGCAGTGTTACTGTGGTCCAATCTTTCCATTTTAGTCCTGGAAGTTCAGAGATACAATCTCAAAATTATAAAAAATAAAAAAATAATAAAAAAGCCGAACCCTATATTTAAGAGTACTTTATCGGGGCCAGCAGGTGATGTGGTGGCCAAGGTACTGGACTCCCACATGGCTGATCACAGTTTGAGTCCCAGACCTGGTGGCCTGACCCCTCACTACCCCTACTAAGACAGGGATATCTATATCAATTTGTCTCTACTCAAATCAAATAGTAACAATAAATGATAAAGAAAGCTATATAAACAATTCTTTAAAGAGTACTTATCAGAGTCTTTTCCACTGATTTCCTAAAAAGAGGTAATTTTGGATTATAGCTTATTACAAAATGTTTTAGAAAGAGCATCACAATAAAGCATTTTAACTATAGACAACAAAACTTAGGATGGCCCTGGTTCGAGACCTGATTTTATCATAGCCCAAACAGACAAATTTGATCATTTTTGTGACAAGCTACATTAGAACTATTTAGCATTACAAGTATGACTAATAATACCATACAATTTTGGAACACCCATTGACACAAATTTGTATATATAGAGCTAAATACCATTTCATATTTGACAGTATTTTCCATATAATTTTAACATGTCAGAAAGTCTGATCTGTCTCTCTCAGACATCCAAGGGCCCTGTTAAGAATGTTCAAAAATTAGTTTAAGGTAAAAACTTAAACTGGAACTGAAATTTGACATGGGATGTCTGGCAAATATCAAAGGTTTACAACACTTAATTAAAGCAGGATCGGGGCACTGTGACTATTTGTTGTTTACTTGACCAAAGTGACAATTAAAAATTTCAAACTATAGCCATAAAAAAACCCTGCTCTCTAATGGATTAGAATCAGGCTTTTTGGCTACACTAGGTAGATAACTGTGGGAGGCTGCGCACCAGCAAGTCTGCCGAGGTTTCTCAGAGAGGAAACAATTACCATGATTGGTTCCCTTCCAAAAACCTGACCTTTAAAACCTTGCTCTGATTGGCCACTAGCATCCCTCAAATTTGCATATTCAGCACCTCATGATTAGTCCAAAAGCAACCAATCACAGCCCATTGTTTACAACCAATCACAGCCCACCGTTTACAACCCACCAGAGAGTATATAACCACGATGCCTGGCCCACAGTAGACAGATGACGACGATGACCAGGAAGATGACAACTGAAGAGCCTGAAGAGCTGAAACACCGCACAGTCTCCAGACGACCCTGAAGATCCTGAAGATCTGACACTGCATCATCTCCAGACAACCTGGGAGACCCTGAAGAACTGTAACACTACATCGTCTCCGGACGACCCTGAAGAGCTGTGACACCTCGTCGTCTCCGTGCTGCTCACAGTAGACGACGCGACCCTTAAGAGCTGTGACACTATGTCGTCTCTGTGTTGCTCACAGTAGACGACGCGACCCTTAAGAGCTGTGACACTGCGTCGTCTCTGTGCTGTGCCGTGCTGCCCACAATAAATGGACGACACTGTCATCTCCATGCTGTAGCACTACACCGCTTGTCCCGGCTCTCACTCCTTCACTCAGGAAACCTGTTCGGCTGTCCTCCCGGGTCGGGACACCTGGCGCCCGAACAGGGACCTGAGTACGAAGGATCCAGTGAAGAGCCTCCAGGAAGGGGACGGCAGAGAATCGTCCTGAGAAAGGCCACAGAGGATGGCAGAGAATCGTCCTGGTGAGTAACAAAGATCGCTTACTTATAAGTAATAAGGGTAATAATGGGACAAGTAATAAGGGTAATAATGGGAAAGGAGCTTAGTCAGCATGAACAAGAGCTTAGTCAGCACGAACAAGATCTTAGTCAGCACGAACTATTCATTCAGGACTTAAAAGAAGCCCTTGCCACTATGGTCACTAATTCTAAAAATGAAAAGGAACAGGGAGAGGATCTTATTTCCCTAGATAGTGACGGAGAAGTTAAAAGCCCTGAAGGTGAGACAAAGCCCCCAAAACTGAAAAAGCTAAAAAATAAAAACTTTAAGGCTCTACAAGAGCC
>NW_006203750.1:15724-49720 GCF_000334495.1 Tupaia belangeri chinensis
GAATATTTTTTACAACACAAGTTAACAGAGCAAATTACATTTCAGACTTATGCCATATAAAACATGGTGTCAAAGTATATACAACATTTAAACTCAGAAATAATTCAAGCAATTTATTAATATAACTTAACATACCATGCCTTTAAAATTTAAACTATGTAGAAAAATGTAAAAATTATGACAAGTTCAACTACATTACTCCATTTACATTTACCCAATTTGTTTTTAACCATTATATTTGAGTTGCTCATGGAAAAAACAAGGCTATTTATTTAAGGTGCTTTACTTTGAAGTAAAGGAAAACCAAGCTAGCCTTATGTCATCTAGTCTCATCTTATCTAAAGACTGAATTGCCAGACACAAGAGAGTTCTCTTTTTTCCCAGTTTTTCTGTAACCTAACTGTCCATGTGGCACCCACAATGGCCCTTGATGACAGAGGCCATTTAGGCCCTTGATTCACATGCTAACAGCTCTGAGACATTTTGGTTCATATTTAACAATTCTAAATCAGCTTTAAAGATTTTTTTATATAAGTCACGTGAACTTGAATAGCATTTGAGCATATTTTAACCTATAAGTGCGCATTTAAATAAATTTGGTACCACGTACAGACAAACATACACATAAATACAACATACCACATATATGTGTACACACATATAATACAGAGTCAAAGAATTATAGCTTTTATCTTAGAATTTTAGACAAGAGACTATAAAACTCATTAGTTTGAAAGTACGATATGAGTCAAACTGCATCACTACCTGGGACAAGTTAGTTTATTCTCACATTATAGCTCAAGTCTTCTATTCAGTTCTGGAAGGCAGATTAGGAAATGTGCACTTTAAAGACAAAGAATACTGACCAAAATAAATACTAAGGGAACATAAATTGCAGAAATTTCTTGTACTCTTTTACTAAGTATGCAGATGGTGTAGGTACTACTTAACACATACACTCAGATTAGATAGGTGACTAAAGGAAGAGTTCCTGGATTTATTTAGGAAGTTACTTCTCTTTAATACAATTGCCATTTACTGTCAGTTTGTCTGACTGAATCAGACATTTAAGACTTGTTCCTAACGAAAGCATGTAAAAAGAAAACAAAAAATAAAGAAAACCAATTTCATATGGTAATTAGCATATAACCAAAGATCAAATGTCCACTCACTGTATAGACATATTGGTATCCCAAAAGCCAAAGTGATCAATAAGTTTAATGCAAAAGAGCACAGGCTCTAGACCAGAGAGAAAGCACATAAAAATAATAAATTCCTAAAGAACTAATTGCAGTTAGTGAGAGATTCAAGGAAAAAGGGTTTGGTCAATTAAAATGTGGCCACAAAAAATTAGGATCCAAGAGAGAAACAGAAGCTTCACAAATGGATAGCCAGCAAATCAGTTTCCAGTTAGGCTGACTTATCTGTAAGTACTTTTCAAGAAAATTCATTTTATATCTATCATCATGAGTTTTTAGCCAGGCAAGCAGCAAACAAATCTAAATGCCCACACACAAATGTGTGTACATACATATACACACACACTTTTACCAAGTTTTGAATATAGAATTTAAACCAAGTTAAAACTGAACTAAGAAAACAAGATCCAGATTACTTCCAAAGATAGGGGAAAGAACAGATTAGAGGCCTCTTGCGAGCAGAGGTTGGTCAGTGACTGACCTAGACCCAAAACAAAGGCTTTTTCCAGGGCTGAACCCAAGTGGGAGGGTTTTGTGTCAGATCTTGCCAGACGATGATGTACAGTTGCTGATCTGGATGGCTTCCAGGTCCTTTCTGAAAAACAATGTCTTTAACAGCAAGAACAGTTTTTAGATCAAATGTGCCCTCGGGTGGCCATCCGATATGGAAAGTGGGCCACTCAGATGTACAGAACGTCCACCATAAACCTTTTCTAATCTCTACAGATAGGTCGCGACCTCTTCCCTTTACTTCAGTCTGATGTTTAAGAGTCAGATTTAAAGAAGTCACCACAGTCTGTCCCA
This sequence comes from Tupaia belangeri chinensis, assembly GCF_000334495.1. Classification (NCBI taxonomy): domain Eukaryota; kingdom Metazoa; phylum Chordata; class Mammalia; order Scandentia; family Tupaiidae; genus Tupaia; species Tupaia belangeri. The sequence continues at coordinate 17,728 of NW_006203750.1, forward strand.
TCATCAACGAATAAGTCAAAAACACAGACAAAAGTATAAAGAACAGAGCAAGAGAAACAGAAAGTAACTTAGCAACCGCGGTTTTCCACAACCTCCAGACAGAATCAGATGGGCTTTGGCTGCAAAGGCCTTGGGAATGTATCAATACCCAATCGGTGCCCTTACCATAGGAGACGATCAGGCATCCCTGATCCTCCTCCGCCCTTGGGGTGTCCCCCAGGGCTGCAGACTGCAGTCTCCCAGGCATCCAAATGGCTGCCAGACTTGGTACCAACTCATACGAGAATGCAGAGAAAACAGGCAGTAAAAGAATTAGACAAATTAAAGCTTACCTCCAAAGCCCATGTTGTGAGAGTGGGGTGACTGTGATATCCCGGACGAGCCCCCAAAGTGAAAGACCCCCGACTTGAAAAGCCAGTAGACCCTTCAGTCCGTGGAGAGTCACGGCGACCCTAATCAACCACAAGAGTCAGATCTTGCTGTAAAATACAAGAGGATTTTATTGCTAGCGCGCTAGGACTCCACTTCTGGTCACAACAGACCCAGTGGGAGGTGGAGTCCCGAACAAAAGAAACACATAGATTATATAGGCACAAGTTGGAAGGGTGAGGGGAATGAGGAATGAGGAAAAAACATAAGGGTCTTTTAAGTATGGTTATCTTTTTCTGCTGGCTCTGGCAAGGAGGGTTATTTAAGCAAGTGGGTTACAAAGGCATTTTGCAGATGTTGCAACTCAGTCAGGTCAGATACTCAGGGTGGTCTGGTGCTGATTTCCCCGGGGGGTTATACATTTTTGCAGGGATCTGGCTTTCTGCACAGAGCTGAGCTGGTATGCAGGATGCTGAGCAAGTCCCAGTAGCTTACATAGCTCAGGGTTGATTTTCAAGGTGGCAGCGTAAGCTTTTGTACAGAAGCATGAAGAGCAAGCAGTTAAGTTTAATTTTTACAGAGTACAGATTCTGCTGAATTTTATTCTTTCACTTCCTTCCCAGACTCAAGTCCAGGACCCACCAGACCACTAGGCATGTAGAAAGTTCCTCCATTTTTTTTTTTCCTTTTTATTGTCTCCCATTCTTTGTAAATTCCTCCCCATCTGTCTATCCACAGCTTTCGCATTTGGCGGCAGATGCCTATTACATCTCTAGGTACCTGGCGAGCAAGGGGGCACCCGGCACCCCTGCTACCCTTTCAGAACCCCATTCCATGACCCACCCAGATCCCTAGGCAGGTAGAAAATTCCTCGATTTTTTTTTCTTCTTTTCTGTCCACCATTCTTTAGTAAATTCCTCCTCTTCTGTCTCTCCTCAGCTTGCGTTTTTGGCGGCAGCTGCCTTGCACATCTCAAGGCACCTGGCGAGCAAGGGGGCACGCTGCACCCACTGCTTCCCTTCCAGACCCCCAGTCCAGGACCCACCCAGACTCCTAGGTAGGTAGAAAGTTCCTCCATTTTTTTTCATCTTTACTTTCCCCCATACTTTTGTAAATTTCTCCCTGTCTGTCTCTCCACATCTTGCGCCTTTGGAGCAAGTGCCTAGCACATCTCAAGTCACCTGGCGAGCAAGGGGGCACGCTGCGCCCACTGCTTCCCTTCCAGACCCCTAATCAAGGACTCACCCAGACCCCTAGATATGTAGAAATTTCCTCCATTTCTTTTTTTCTTTACTGTCCCCCTTTCTTTTGTTAATTCCTCCCCGTCTGTCTCTCCACAGCTTGCTCCTTTGGCGGCTACTGCCTGGAAAATCTCAAGGTACCTGGCGAGCAAGGGGGCAGGCTGCATCCACTGCCTCCCTTCCATTTCCCCACTCCAGGATAGACCCAGACCCCTAAGCAAGTAGAAAGTTCCTCCATTTTTTCTTCTTTACTATCCTCCAATCTTTTGAAAATTTCTCTTCATCTGTCTCTCCACATCTTCCACCTTTGGCGGCAGCTGCCTGGCACATCTCAAGGCACCTGGCAAGCAAATGGGAACACTGTGCCCACAGCTTCACTTCTAGACCCCCAGTCCAGTATCCTCCCTGACCCCAAGGCAGGTGGAAGTTCCTCCATTTTTTTGTTTGTTTGTTTGTTTTTACTGTTCCTCATTCTTTTGTAAATACCTCCCTGTCTGTCGCTCCACAGCTTGGGCTTTGGCGACAGCTGCCTGTCACATCTCAAGGCACCTGCGAGCAAGGGGCATGCTCTGGCCACTGCTTCTCTTCCAGAACCCCAGTCAAATACCCACCAAGACCCCTACACAGGTAATAAGTTCTTCCATTTCTTTTTCTTCTTTACTGTCCCCCTTTCTTTTGTAAATCCCTCCCCATCAGTCTATCCACAGCTTGCACCTTTGTCAACAGCAGCGTGGCACATATCAAGGCACCTGGTGAGCTAGCGGGCACGCTGCTACTGCTGCTTTCCATCCAAAACCCCAGTCTAGGACCCACCCAGACCCCTAGGCAGGTAGAAAAATCCTTCATTTTTTTCTTCTTTACTGTCCTCATTCTTTTGTAAATTCCTCCTCATCTGTCTCTCCACACCTTGGGCCTTTGGTGGCAGCAGACTGGCAAAACTCAAGGCCACTGGCTAGCAAGGGGGCACACAGTGCCCACTGCTTCTCTTCCAGACCCCCAGTCTAGTACCCACCCTGACCCCTAGGCAGGAAGAAAGTTTCTCCATTTTTTTTTCTTCTTTACTGTCCCCCATTCTTTTGTAAATTACTGCCTATCTACCTCTCCACAGCTTATGCCTTTGGCAGCAGCATCCTGGAACATCTCAAGACTCCTGGTGAGCAAGGGGGCATGCTGTGCCCATTTCTTCCCTACCAGTGCAGGACCCACCCAGACCCCTAGGCAGGTAGAAAGTTCCTCCATTTTTTTTCTTCTTTACTGTCCCCCATTTTTTGTAAATTTCTCCTCCTCTGCCAGACAAAGCTTGCCCCTTTGGGGGCAGCTGCCTGGCACATCTCAAAGCACCTAACAAGCAAGGGGGCACACTGCACCAATTGCTTCCCTTCCAGACCCCCATTCCAGGACCCACCTAGACCCCTAGGCAGGTAGAAAGTTCCTCCATGTTTTTGTCTTCTTTTCTGTCCCACATTCTTTTGTCAATGACTCCCCATCTGTCTCTCCACAGCTTGCACCTTTGGTCCCAGCTGCCTGGCATTTCTGAAGGCACTTGGTGAGCAAGGAGTCATGCTGCACCCACTTCTTCCCTCCCAAACCTTCAGTCTGGGACCCACCCAGACTCCTAGGCCTGTAGAAAGCTCCTCTATTTCTTTTTCTTCTTTACTTTCCCCCATTCTTAAGTAAATTCCTTCCTGTCAGTCTTTCCACAGCTTGCTCTTTTGGTGTCAGATTTCTGGCACATCTCAACACTCCTGCCAAGCAAGAGGACACGCTGTGCCCACAGCTTCCCTTCCAGACCCCCAGTCCAGGACCCACCCAGACCCTGAGGCAGGTAGAAAGTTCCTCCATTTTAATTTCTTCTTTCCTGTCCCCCATTCTTTTGTAAATTCCTCCAGTCAGTCTCTGCACAGCTTTCTATTTCAGTGGCAGTTGTCTGTCATATCTGAAGGCACCTGGCGAGCAAGGGGGAATACTGAACAAACTGCTTCTATTCCAAACCCCCAGTCCATGACCCAAACAGAACCCTAAGCAGGTAGAAAGTTCCTCCATTTTAATTTCTTCTTTCCTGTCCCCCATTCTTTTGTAAATTCCTCCAGTCAGTCTCTGCACAGCTTTCTATTTCAGTGGCAGTTGTCTGTCATATCTGAAGGCACCTGGCGAGCAAGGGGGAATACTGAACAAACTGCTTCTATTCCAAACCCCCAGTCCATGACCCAAACAGAACCCTAAGCAGGTAGAAAGTTCCTCCATTTTTATTTCTTCTTTATGGTCCCCCATTCTTTTGTAAATTCCTCCCCATCTGTCTCTCCACAGCTTTCACCTTAGGCCTCAGCTGCCTGTCACATCTCAGGGCAACTGGGGAGCAAGGTGGACCACTGCGCCCACTGCTTCCATTCCAGTCCCCCAGTCCAGGACCAACCCAGACCTGTAGGTGAATAGAAAGCTCCTCTATTTTTTTTTTCTTCTATACTCTCCCCCATTCTTTTGTAAGTTTCTCCCTGTCTGCTCTCCACAGCTTGCGCTTTGGCAGCAGCTTCCTGGCATATTTCAAGACTCCTGGCGAGTAAGGGGATATGCTGCACCCACTGCTTCCCTTCCAGACCACCAGGCCAGGACCCACCCAGAACACTAGGGGGGGCGGGTAGAAACTTCCTCCATTTTATTTCTTCTTTATTGTCTCCCATTCTTTTGTAAATTCCTCCCTGTCTGTCTCTCCACAGCTTGCATTTTCTATGGCAGCTGCCTGGCACATCTCAAGGCCCAGGAGAGTAATGGGGCACACTGCACTCCCTACTTCCCATCCAGACCACCTGTCCAGGACCCACTCAGACCCCAAGGTGGGTAGTAAGTTTTTTCATTGTTTTTTCTTTTTTACTGTAACCCATTCTTTTGTAAATTCTTCCCTGTCTTTCTCTCCATAGCTTGCTCCTTTGGCGGCAGCTGCCTGAAACATCTCAAGGCATCTGGCGAGCAAGGGGGCATGCTGTGCCCACAGTTTCCCTTCCAGACCCCCAGTCTAGGACCCACCCAGACCACTAGGTGGGTAGTAAATTCCTCCATTTTTTTTTCACCTTACTGTCCCCCATTCTTTTCTAAATTCTTCCCCATCTGTCTCTACACAGCTTTCGCCTTCAGTGGCAGCTTCCTGTCACATCTCACGGCACCTGGGGAGCAAGAGGGCACACAGCATCCACTGTATCCCTTCCAGAATGCCAGGCCAGGACCTACTGAGACCTCTAGGTATGTACAAAATTCCTCTACTTCTTTTCTTCTTTACCACCCCTATTCTTTTGTAAATTCTTCCCTGTCTGTTTCTCCACTGCTTTGGCCTTTGGCAGCATCTGCCTGTCACATCTCAAGGCACCTGGTGAGCAAGTGGGCACTCTGTGCCCACTGCTTCCATTCCAAGCCCCAGTCCTGGAACCACCCAGAAGCCTAGGCAGGTAGAATGTTCCTCCATTGTTTACTCCTTTACTGTCCCCCATTCATTTGTAAATTCCTCCCCATGTGTCTCTCCACAGCTTGTGCCTTTGGCGAAAGCTGCCTGGCACATTTCAAGGCACCGGGTGAGCAAGGGGGCATGCTGTGCCCACTGCTTTCATTCCAGACCCCCAGACAGGACCCACCCAGACCCCTTGTCAGGTATAAAGTTACTCCATATTTTTTTCTTCTTTACTATCCCCATTTATTTTGTAAATTCCTCCCTGTCTGTGTCTCCACAGCTTGCACCTTTGGCAACAACTGCCTGGCACATGTCAAGGCACCTGATGAGCAAGGGGTGACGCTGCAACCACTTCTTTCCTTCCAGACTCCCAGTCCAGGACCCATCTAGACCCATAGGCAGGTAGAAAGTTCCTCCAGGTTTTTTTCTTCTTTACTGTCTTCCTTTCTTGTGTAAATTCCTTCCAGTCTGTCTCTCCACAGCTTGAGCCTTTGGCAGCAGCTGCCTGGCATATCTCAAGGCACCTGGAGATCAAGGTGTCATGCTGTGGCCACTGCTTCCCTCACAGAACCTCCAGTCCAGGACCCACCCAGACCCCTAGGCAGGTAGAAAGTTACCATTTTTTTTCTTTACTCTCCCCCATTCTTTTGTTACTTCCTCTCTGTCTCTCCAGAGCTTGTGCCTTAGGTTGCAGCTGCTAGGCACATCTCAAGGCACCTGGCAAGCAAGGGGGCACGCTGCGCCCATTTCTTCCCTACCAGAACTCAGTGCAGGACCCACCCAGACCCCTAGGCAGGCAGAAAGTTCCTCCATTTGTTTTTCTTCTTTACTGTCCCCCATTCTTTTGTAAATTTCTCCTCCTCTACCTGACAAAGCTTGCCCCTTTAAGGACAGCTGCCTGGCATATCTCAAGGCACCTGATGAGCAAGGGGGCACACTTTGCCAACTGCTTCCTTTCCAGATCCCCAGTCAAGGACCCACTGAGACCCCTAGGCACATAGAAAGTTTCCCTATTTTTCTTCTTTTTTACAGTCCCCATTCTTTTTTAAATTGTCTCTGTCTGTCTCTCCACAGCTTTTGCCTTCAGCGGCAGCTTCCTATCACATCTCAAGGATTCTGGCGAGCCTGGGGCCATGCTGCACCCACTTCTTCCCTTCCAGACCAGGACCCATCCAGACCCATAGGCAGGTTTAAAATTCCTCCATGATTTTTCTTCTTTTCTGTTCCCCATTCTTTTGTAAATTCCTCTGCCTTTGTCTCTCCACAGCTTGCACCTTTGGTCACAGCTGCCTGGCACTTCTGAAGGCACCTTGTGAGCAAGGAGTCACGCTGCACCCACTTCTTCCCCAAAAATCTCCAGTCCAGGACACACCCAGACACCTAGGCAGGTAGAAAGCTCCTCTATGTTTTTTCTTCTTTACTGTCCCCCATTCTTTTGTAAATTCCTCTCCATCTGTCATTCCACAGCTTTCGTCTTCAGCGACAGCTGCTTGTCACATCTCAAGGCACCTGGCTAGCAAGGGGGCACGCTGCTCTAACTGCTTCCCTTCCTGACAACCAGTCCAGGACCCACCTAGACTCCTAGGCAGGTAGAAATTTCCTCCAGTTTTTTTCTTCTTTACTATCCCCCATTCGCTAGTAAATTCTTACCCGTCTATCTCTCCACAGCTTGAGCGTTTGGTGGCATCTGCCTGACTTATCTTATAGAACCTGGCGTGCAATGGTGCATGCTGTGCCCACTCCTTCACTTCCAGACCCCCAGTTCAGGACCCACCCAGACTCGTAGGCAAGTAGAAACCTCCTCTATTTTTTTTTTCTTCTTTACTCTTCCCCATTCTTTTGTAAATTCCCGCCTGTCTGCCTCTCCACAGCTTACACCTTTGGCAGCAGCTTCCTGGAACTTCTCAAGACTCCTGGCGAGCAAGGGCGCACACTGCGCCCATTGCTTCCCTTCCAGACCAGCAGTAGAGGACCCACCCAGACCCTCAGCGGGTAGAAAGTTAATCCATTTTTTTTCTTCTTTACTGTTCCCATTCTCTTGTAAATTCCTCCCTGTATGTGTCTCCACAGCTTGCGCCCTTTGCGGCAGCAGCCTGGCACATCTCAAGGCACCTGGTGAGCGAGGGGACACGCTGCACACACAGCTTCCATTCCAGACCCCGTCCAGGAACCACTCAGACACATAGGTAGGTAGAAAATTCCTCCATTTTCTTTTCTTCTTAACTGTCCCTCATTCTTTTGTAAATTCCACCCCACCTGTCTCTCCACAGCTTGCGCCTTTGGTGGCAGCTCCCTGGCACATCTCAAGGCACCTGGCAAGCACTGTGCTCATTTCTTCTCTACCAGACCCCCATTGCAGGACCCACCCAGACCCCTAGGCAGGTACAAAGTTCCTCAATTTTATTTTCTTCTTTACTGTCCCCCCATTCTTTGGTAAATTCCTCCCTGTCAGTCTCTCCAGAGCTTGCACCATTGGCAGCAGCTGCCTGGCACATCTCAAGGCACCTGGTGAACAAGCTGGCACAAGGTGCCCACTGCTTCCCTTACAGATCCCCAGTCTAGTACCCACTCAGACCCCTAGGCAGGTAGAAAGTTCCTCCATTTTTTTTTTCTTCTTTCCCCCAATCCTTTGTTAATTCCTCCCTGTTTGTCTCTCCACAGCTTGTGCCTTTGGCGGCAGCTGACTGGAACACCTCAAGGCACCTGGCGATCAAGGGGGCACGCTGCGCCAACTGCTTCCCTTCCAGACCCCCAGTCTATGACCCACCCAGACCCCTAGGAAGGTAGAAAGTTCCTCCATTTTTATTTCTTTACTGTCCCCCATTCTTTTGTAAATTCCTCCCCATCCGTCTCTCCACAGCTTTCGCCTTAGGCCTCAGCTGCCTGTCACATCTCAGGGCAACTGGGGAGCAAGGCGCCTGCTGTGCCCATTTCTTCCATTCCAGACCCCCAGTCAAGAACCGACCCAGACCCCTAGGCGAGTAGAAACTCCTCTATTTTTTTTTCTTCTATACTCTCCCCCATTCTTTTGTCAATTCCTCCCTGTCTGCTCTCCACAGCTTGTGCTTTGGCAGCAGCTTTCTGGCACATTTCAAGTCTCCTGGTGAGTAAGGGGATACCTTGCGCCCACTTCTTCCTTTCCAGACCACCAGTCCAGGACCCACCCAGAACCCTAGGGGGGTAGAAACTCCCTCCATTTTTATTTCTTCTTTATTGTTTCCCATTCTTTTGTAAATTCCTCCCCATATGTCTCTCCACAACTTGCATTTTCAACAGCATCTGGCATCTGCCTGGCACATCTCAAGACACCTGGAGAGTATTAGGGCATGCTGCACTCACGGTTTCCCATCCAGGCCCCCTGTACAGGACCCACTCAGACCCCTGGGCAGGTAGTAAGTTCCTTCATTTTTTTTTCTTCTTTACTGTAACCCATTCTTTTGTAAATTCCTCCCTGTCTGTCTCTCCACAGCTTGCGCCTTTGGTGGCAGCTGCCTGGAACATCTCAAGGCATGTGATAAGCAAGGTTGCAGGTTGTAGCCCACTCATTCCCTCCCAGACCCCCAGTCCAGGACCCACCCAGACCAGTAGGCAGGCAGAAAATTCCTCCATTTTTTTTCTTCTTTACTGTCCCCAATTCTTTTGTAAATTCCTCCCCATCTGTCTCTACACAGCTTTCGCCTTCAGCGGCAGCTTCCTGTCACATCTCATGGCACCTGACGAGTGAGGGGGCACACAGCACCTACTTCATCCCTTCCAGACTGCCAGTCCAGGACACACTGAGACCTCTAGGCATGTAGAAATTTCCTCTAATTGTTTTTCTTCTTTACCACCCCCATTCTTTTGTAAATTCCTCTACGTCTGTCTCTCCATAGCTTTGGCCTATGGCAGCAGCTGCCTGTCACATCTCAAGGCACCTGGCGAGCAAGTGGGCACTCTGCGCCCACTGCTTCCATTCCAAACCCACAGTCCAGGACCCATCTCAACCCCTAGGCAGGTAGAATGTTCCTCCATTTTTTTTCCTTCTTTACTCTCCCCCCATTCTTTTGTAAATTCCCCCCTGTCTGTCTTTTCACAGCTTGTGCCTTTGGTGGCAGCTTTCTGGCCCTTTTCAATGCACCTGGTGAGCAAGGGGACACTCTGCGCCCACATCTTCTCTTCCAGACCCCCAGTCCTGGTCACACACAGAACCCTAGGTGGGTTGAAATTCCCTCCACTTTTATTTCTTCTTTACTGTCCCCCATTCTTTTTTTTTTTCCTCCATGTGTGTCTCTCTACAGCTTCTGCCTTTGGTGGTAGCTGCCTGGCACATCTCAAGGCACCTGGCGAGTAAAGGGGCATGCTGTGCCCACAGCTTCCCTTCCAGACCCCAGTACAGGACTCATCCAGACCCCTAGGCAGGTAGAAAGTTCCTCCATTTTTCTTCTTTACTGTCCCCCATTCTTTTGTAAATTCAACCCACAGTCAACTACATGGAAGTCCTGGGACATAGCCATTACGTTAACTGCTTGTTCCCCTGACCCCATTCTTTTGTAAATTCCTCCCTGTCTATCTCTCCACAGCCTGCCCCTTTGGCAGCACATCTAAAAGAACCTGCAAGCAAGGGGGCATGCTGACCCCACTGCTTCCCTTCCAGACCCACGTCCAGGACCCACCCAGACCCCTAGGCGGGTAGAAAGTTCATGCATTTTCTTTCTTCTTTACTGTCCCCTATTCTTTGATAAATTCCTCCTGTCTTTCTCTCTAGATTTTTTCTCATTTGGCGACCATTGCCTGGCATATCTCAAGGCATCTTACGAGCAAGGGGGCATGCTACACCCACTGCTTCCCTTCCAGACCCCCAGTCCAAGACCCACCCAGTCACCTAGGTGGGTAGAAAATTTCTCCATTTTTTTTCTTCTTCTTTACTGTCCTCTATTCTTGTGTATATTCCTCCCAGTCTGTCTCTTTAGAGCATGAGCCTTTGGCGGCAACTGCCTGGCACATCTCAAGGTACCTGGCGAGGAAAGGTTCTCACTGTGCCCACTGCTTCCCTTTCAGACCCCAAGTCCAGGAATCACCCAGACAACTCCACATGTAGAAAGTTCCTCCAGTTTTTATTTTTTCTTCTTTACTGTCTCCCATTCTTTTGTAAATTCCTCCCCATCTGTCTCTCCACAGCTTGCACCTCTGGCGGTAACTGCATGGCATATCTCGAGGCACCTGGAGAGCAAGGGGATATGTTGCGCCCACTGCTTCACTTCCGGAACCCAGTCCTGTACCCACTCAGACCCCTAAGCAGGTAGAAAGTTCCTCCATTTATTTTTTCTTCTTTACTCTCCCCCATTCCTTTGTAAAATTCTCCCTGTCTGACTCTCCACAGCTTGGGCCTTTGGTGGCAGCTGCCTGGCACATCTCAAGGCACCTGGTGAGCAAGAGGGTATGATGCTCCCACTGCTTCCCTTACTGACTCCCAGTCCAGGATCCTTCCAGACCCCTAGGCAGGAAGGAAGTTCCTCCATATTTTTTTCTACTGCACTGTCACCATTTATTTTGAAAAATGCCCCCAGTCAGTCTCTCCACAGATTGCGCATTTGGTAGCAGCTGCCTGGCAAGTCTCAAGGCACCTGATGAGCAAGGGGGCACACTTCACGTCTTACCTTCAAGACTGCCAGTGTAGGACGTACCCAGACCCATAGGCAGGTAGAAAGTTACTCCAGTTTTTCTTCTTCTTTAGTGTACCCGATTATTGTGTAAATTCCTCCCTGTCTCTCTCCACAGCTTGCACTTTTGGCGGCAGCTGCCTGGTACATCTCAAGGCACTTGGCGAGCAAGGGGGCACGCTGAGCCCACTGCTTCTCTTCCAGACCCCCAGTCCAGTACCCACCCAGACCCCTAGGTAGGTAAAAAGTTCCTCCATTTTTATTTCTCCCATTCTTTTGTAAATTCCTCCCCCTCTGTCTCTCCACAGCTTTCACCTTCGGCGGCAGCTTACTGGCACATCTCATGGCACCTGAGGAGTAAGGGGGCATGCTGCACACACTGCTTCCCTTTCAGACCCCCAGTCAAGGACCCATTGAGACCCCTAGACACATAGAAAGTTTCTCCATTTTTTTCTTCTTTACTGTCCCCAATTCTTTTGTAAATTTCTCCCCGTCTGTTTCTCCACATCTTGCGCCTTTGGCAACCACTGCCTGGCATTTCTCAAGGAATCTGGAGAGCAAGAGGGCACACTGTGCCCACGGCTTCCCTTCTAGACCCACAGTCCAGGACTCGCCCAGATCTCTAGGTGAGTAGAACACTCCTGTATTTTTTTTCTTCTTTATTATCACGCATTCTTTTGTAAATTTCTCACTCACAGATTTTCCACAGCTTGTGCCTTTGGTGGCAGCTTTCTGGAACATCTGAAGACTCCTGGAGAGCAAGGGAGCATGCTATGCCCATTGCTTCCCTTCCAGACCCTCAATCCAGGACCCACTCAGACACTGAGGCAGGTAGAAAGTTCCTCCATTTTTTTTTTTTTTTACTCTCCCCCATTCTTTTGTAAATTTCTCACTCACAGATTTTCCACAGCTTGTGCCTTTGGTGGCAGCTTTCTGGAACATCTGAAGACTCCTGGAGAGCAAGGGAGCATGCTATGCCCATTGCTTCCCTTCCAGACCCCCAGTGCAGGACCCACCCAGACCCCTGGGCATGTAGAAAGTTCCTCCAGTATTTTTTTTCCTTTTTACTGTCCCCTATTCTTGTGTAAATTCCTCCCAGTCTGTCTCTCCACAACATGAGCCTTTGACAGCAGCTGCCAGGCAATTCTCAAGGCACCTGGTGAGCAAGAGCGCTCGCAGCGCCCACGGCTTCCCTCCCAACCTCCAGTCCAGGATCCACCAAGACCTCTAGGCAGGTAGAAAGTTCTTCCAATTTTTTTTTCTTCTTTACTGTCCCCCATTCTTCTGTAAATTTCTCCCTGTCTGTCTCTCCACAGGTTTTGCTTTTGGTGGAAGCTGCCTGTCATATCTCAAGGCACCTGGCGAGCAAGGGGGCATGCTGCTCCCCCTGCTTCCCTTACAAACCCCCAGTCCAAGACCCACCCAGATCCCTAGGCAGGCAGAAAGTTTCTCTATTTTTTTTCTTCTTTTCTTTTTTTCCCCCATTCTTTTGTAAATTCCTCCCCATCTGTCTCTCCACAGCTTGTCCCTTTGGCGGTAGCTGCCTGGCACATCTCAAGGAACCTGGTGATCAAGGGGGAATGCTGCACCCACTGCTTCCTTTCCAGACCCCCAGTTCAGGAACCATCTAGACACCTAGGTGAGCAGAAAGCTCCTCAACTTTTTTTGTCTTCTATACTCTCCCCCATACTTTTGTAAATTCCTCCCCATCTGTCTCTCCCCACCTTGTGCCTTTGGTGGCAGCTTCCTGGCACATCTCAAGGCTCCTGGCAAGCAAGGGGGCATGCTGCACCCACTGGTTCCCTTCCAGACCCCAGTCCAGGACCCACCCAGAACCCTACGCAGGTAGAATGTTCCTCCATTTTTTTTTCTTCTTTACTCTCCCTCATTGCTTTGTAAATTCCTCCCTGGCTGTGTCTCCAAAGCTTATGCCTTTGATGGCAGTTGCCTGGCATATATCAAGGCTCCTGGCAAGCAAGGGGTCACACTGTACCCACTGTTTCCCTTCCACAACCCCAGTCCTGGACCCTCTGAGATATCTAGGCAGGTAAAAAGTTTCTCCTTTTTTTTTCTTCTTTACTCTCCCTCATTGCTTTGTAAATTCCTCCCTGGCTGTGTCTCCAAAGCTTATGCCTTTGATGGCAGTTGCCTGGCATATATCAAGTCAACTGGCAAGCAAGGGGTCACACTGTACCCACTGTTTCCCTTCCACAACCCCAGTCCTGGACCCTCTGAGATATCTAGGCAGGTAAAAAGTTTCTCCTTTTTTTTTCTTCTTTACTGTCCCCCATTGTTTTATAAATTCCTTCCCATCTGTCTCTCCACAGCTTGCCCCTATGGCGGCAGGTGCGTGGCACATCTCAAGGCACCTGGTGAGCAAGGGCACACGCTCACCCAAAGCTTCTATTCCAGAACCCCAGTCCAGGACCCACCCAGACCCCTTGGCAGGTAGAAAGTTCCTCCATTTTTTTTTTTTTTTTTTTTTTTTTTACTGTCTCCCATTCTTTGGTAAATTCCTCCCAGTAAATCTCTGCAGAGCTTGTCAGTTTGGCAGCAGCTGCCTGGCACATCTTAAGGCACCTGGCGACCAAAAGGGCACACTTCGCCCACTGCTTCCCTTCCAGATCCCCAGTCCCAAACTCACTCAGACCCCTAGGCTGGTAGAAAAGTTCTCCATTTTTTTTCTTCTTTTCTCTCCCCCATTCTTTTGTAAATTCCTCCCTGGCTGTCTCTCCAAAGCTTGCGCCTTTGACGACAGCTGCCTGGCACATCTCAAGGAACCTGCGAGCATTGGGGCACACTGAGCCCAATGCTTCCCTTCCAGATCCACAGTCCAGGACACACCCAGACACCTAGGCGAGTAGAAAGCACCTCTATTTTTTTTTCTTATTTATTGTCCCACATTCTTCTGTAAATTCTTGCCTCTCAGTCCCCCACAGCTTGTGTCTTTGGTGGCAGCTTCCTGGCACATCTCAATACTCCAGGCAAGCAAGGGGGAACGCTGCACCCACTACTTCCCTTCCCGACCCCGAGTCCAGGACCCACCCAGACCCCTAGTCAGGTAGAAATTTCCTCCATCTTTTAAAAATTCTTTACTGTCCCACATTACTTTGTAAATTCCTCCCTGTCTGTCTCTCCACAGCCTGCACCTTTGGCAGCAGCTGACTGGCTCATCTAAAGGAACCCGTGAGCAAGGGGGCACGCTGACCCCACTGCTTCCCTTCCAGACCTATGTCCAAAACCCACCCAGACCCCTAGGCTGGTAGAAAGTTCTTCCATTTTTTTTCTTCTTTACTGTCCCCTATTCTTTGATAAATTCCTCCCTGTCTTTCTCTCTAGATTTTTCGCATTTGGCGGCTGCTGCCTGGCATATCTCAAGGCATCTTACGAGTAAGGGGGCACACTGCACCCACTGCTTCTTTTCCTAAACCCCTTTCCAGGACTGACCCAGACCGCTAAGCATGTAGAAAGTTCCTCCATTTTTTTTTCTTCTTTACTGTCTCCCATTGTTTTGTAAATTCCTTCCCGTCTGTCTCTTCACAGCTTGCACCTTTTGCATCAGCTCCCTGGCACATCTCAAGGAACCTGGCGAGCAAGGTGTCACACTGCGCCCACTGCTTTCCTCCCAGAACTCCAGTCCAATACCCACCTAGAACCCTAGGCAGGAAGAAAGTTCCTCCATGTTTTTTTCCTCTTTACTGTCCCCCATTCTTTTGTAAATTCCTTCCTGTCTGTCTCTCTACAGATTGCACCTTTGTTGACAGCTTCCTGGCATATCTCATGTCGCCTGGAAGCACACTGCCCCCATGGCTTGCCTTCCTAAGCCCTAGTCCAGGAACTGCTCAGACACCAAGGTGGGTAGAAAATTCCTCCCCATTTTTTCTTCTTTACTCTCCTCCTTTCTTTTGTAAATTCCTCCCTGTCTGTCTCTCAACAGCTGGCGCCTTTGGCGGCAACTTCCTGGCACATCTCAAGACTCCTGGTGAGCAAAAGGGCATGCTGCGCACACCGCTTACCTACCAGAACCCCAGTCCAGGACCCAAGCAGACCCCTAGGGAGGTAGAAAGTTAATCCATTTTTTTGTTGTTGTTCTATACTGTCCCCCATACTTTTGTAAATTTCTCCCTTACTGTCTCTTCACAGCTTGTGCCCTTGGCGGCAGCTGCCTGGCATATCTCAAGGCCCCTGGTGAGTGAGGGGGCATGCTGCGTCCATTGCTTTCCTTTATGACCCCCAGTCCAGGACACACATAGACCCCTAGGCAGGTAGAAAGTTCCTCCATATTTTTTCTTATTTACTGTCCCCCGTTCTGTGGTACATTCTTCCCCGTCTGTCTCTCCACAGCTTGCACCTTTGGCAGCAGCTGCCTGGCTTATCCCAAGGCACCTGGTGAGCAAGGGGGCATGCTGCACCCACTTCCTCTCTTCCAGAACCCCAGTCCAGGATCCACTCAGGCCCCTCAGCAGGCAGAAAGTTCCTCCATTTTTGTTTCTCCTTTAATGTCCCCAATTCTTTTGTAAATTCCAACCCCTCTGTCTCTCCACAGATTGCGCCTTTGGTGGCTGCTGCCTGGCACATCTCAAGGCACCTGGTGAGCAAGAGGGCACATTCACCCAATGCTTTTCTTCCAGACCCCCAGTCCAGGACCCACCCAGACACCTCTCAAGGTAGAAAGTTCCTCCATTTCATTCTTCTTTACTGTCCCCGATTCTTTTGTAAGTTCCTCCCTATAAGTCTCTCCAGAGCTTGTGAGTTTGGCAGCAGCCGCCTGGCACATCGCAAGGCACCTGACAACCTAGGGGACATGCGGCACCCACTGCTTAACTTCTAGGCCCCGGTCCAGAACTCACTCAGACCCCTATGTGGGCAGAAAGGTCCTCCATACTTTTTCTTCTTTACTGTCCCCCATTCTTTTGTAAATTCTTCCCTGTCTGTCTCTCCACAGCTTGTGCCTTTGGTGGCAACTGCCTGGCACATCTCAAGGCACCTGGAGAGCAAGAGGGCACACTGTGCTCACTGCTTCCCTTTCAGACCCCCAGTCTAAGACCCATGCAGACCCCTAAGCAGGTAGAAAGTACCTCCAGTAATTTTTCTTCTCTACTGTGCCCCATTCTTTTGTAAATTCCTCCCTGTCTGTGTCTCCACAGCTTGCACCTATGTCAGCAGCTGAATGTCATATCTCGGGGCATCTGGCAAGCAAAGGGGCACCCTGCACCCACTGCTTCCCTTCTAGACCCCCAGTACAGGACCCATCAAGACCCCTAGGCAGATAGAAATTTCCCCCATTTTTGTTTTCTTCTTTACTGTACCCCATTCCATTGTAAATTCCTCTCTGTCTGCCTCTCCACAGCTTGTGCCTTTGGCGGCAGCTGCCTGGCATATCTCACGGCACCTGGTGACCAAGGGGCCCGCTGCGCCCACTGTTACCCTTCCAGAACCCCAGTCCAGGACCCACCCAGACTCCAAGGCCAGTAGAAAGTCAATCCATATTTTTTCTTCTTTTCTGTCTCCCATTGTTTCATAAATTCCTTCCTATCAGTTTCTCCTCAGCTTGCGCCTTTGTTTGCAGCTGCCTGGCACATCTCCAGGCACCTGGAGACAAGGCAGCACACTGCACCTACTGCTTCCATTCCAGACTCCCAGTCCAGGGACCCACCCAGACACCTAGTCAGGTGTAAAGTTCCTCCATATTTTTTCCTTCTTTACTATCCCCAATTATTTTGTAAATTCCTCCCTGTCTGTGTCTCCACAGCTTGCGCCTTTGGCAACAGCTGCCTGGCACAAGTCAAGGCACCTGACAAGCAAGGGGTGACTCTGTGCCCACTACTTCCCTTCTAGACCCCCCAGTTCAGGACCCACCCAGTCCCCTAGGCAGGTAGAAAGTTTCTACAGCTTTTTTACTTCATTACTGTCTTCCATTCTGGTGTAAATTCCATCCAGTCTATCTCTACAGAGCTTGAGCCTTTGGCGGGACCTGCCTGGCATATCTCAAGGCATCAGGCGATCAAGGTGTCATGCTGCGCCCACTGCTTCCCTTCCAGACCTCCAGTCCAGGACCCATCCAGACCCGTAGGCAGGAAGAAAGTTTCTCCAATTTTTTTTTCTTTACTGCCCCCCATTCTTTTGTAAATTCCCCCCATCTGTCTTTCCACAGCTTGAGCTTTGGAGGCAGGTTCCTGGCACATTTAAGACTCCTGGTGAGCAAGGGCATAGGCTGTGCCCACTGTCTCCCTTCTAGACCCCCAGTCCAGGACCCACCTAGAACCCTAGGAGGAGAGAGATTCCCTCCATTTTTATTTCTTCTTTACTGTCCCCCATTCTTTTGTAAATTCCTCCCCTTCTGTCTCTCCACAACTTGTGTTTCAGGTGGCAGCTGCCTGGCACATCTCAAGGCACCTGGCGAGTAAGGGGGCACGCTGCGTTCACTGCTTCCCTTCCAGAACCCCAGTTCAGGACCCACTCAGACCCCTAGGTGGGTAGTAAGTTCCTTCATTTTTAATTCTTCTTTACTGTCACCCATTCTTTTGTTAATTCCTCCCCCTCCCCATCTGTCTCTCCACAGCTTGTGCCTTTGTGGGCAGCTTGCTGGCACATATGAAGGAACTTGCAAACAAGGGGGCACGTTGACCCCACTGCTTCCCTTCCAAACCCTCAGTCCAGGACTCACCCAGACCCCTAAGTGGGTAGAAAGTTCCTCCATTTATTTTTCTTCTTTAATGTCCCCTATTTTTGGATAAATTCCTCACTGTCTGTCTCTCTAGATCTTGCACATTTGGTGGCAGTTGCCTGGCACATATCAAGGCACCTTGCGGAGCAAGGGGGAACACTGCGCCCACTGCTTCCCTTCCAGACCCCCATTCCAGGAGCAACCCAGAACCCTAGGCAGGTAGAAAGTTCCTCCATTTTTTTCTTCTTTATTGTCCCCCATTCTTTTGTAAATTCCTCCCCCTCCGTCTCTCCACAGCTTGCACTTTTAGCTACAGCTGCCTGGCACATCTCAAGGAACCTTGCGAGGAAGGTGTCACACTGCACCCACTTCTTCCCTCCCAGAAATCCTGTCCAAGACCCACCTAGAACCCTAGGAAGGAAGAAAGTTTCTACACTATTTTTCCTCTTTACTGTCCCCCATTCTTTTGTAAATTTTTTCCTGTCTGTCTCTCCACAGCTTACGCCTTTGGCGGCAACTTCCTGGCATAACTCAAGACTCCTGGAGAGAAAGGTGGCAAGCTGCTTCCACTGCTTCCATTCTCTACCACCAGTCCAGGTCCCTCCCAGACCCCTAGGCGGGTAGAAAGTTAATCCATTTTGCTTTGTTCTTTACTGTCCCCCTTTCTTTTGGAAATTCCTCCCCGTCTGTCCTCCACAGCTTGTGTCCTTGGGGCCAGCTGCATGGCACTTCTCAAAGCACCAGGCAGGCAAAGGGGTATGCTGTGCCCATTGCTTTCCTTGCTTACCCCCAGTCCAAGACACACATAGACACCTAGGCAGTTAGAAAGTTCCTCCATTTTTTTTTCTTATTTGCTATCTCCCGTTCTTTGGCAAATTCCTCCCCATCTGTCTCTGCACAGCTTGCGACTTTGGCGGCAGCTGCCTGGCACATCTTAAGGCACCTGGCAAGCAAGGGGACATGCTGCGCCCACTGCTTCACTTCCAGACCCCCAGTCTAGGAACCAACCAGACCCCTAGGTGAGTAGAAAGTTCCTCTATTATTTTTTGTTCTTTACTCTCCCCCATTCTTTTGTAAATTCCTCCCTGTCTGTCTCTCCACAGCTTGTGCCTTTGGCGGCAGCTGCCTGGCACATCTCAAGGCACCTGGTGAGCAAGAGGGCACACTGTGTCCACTGCTTCCCTTTCAGACCCCCAGTCCAGGACCCACCCAAACCCCTAGGCAGGTAGAAAGTACCTCCAGTATGCTTTCTTCTTTACTGTCCCCCATTCTTTGTAAATTCCTCCCTGTCTCTCTCCATAGCTTGCACCTGTGATGGCAGCTGAATGTCATATCTCAGGGCATATGGCCAGCATGAGGGCACCCTGCACCCACTGCTTCCCTTCCAGACCCCCAGTACAGGAACCATCGAGACCCCTAGGCAGGTAGAAATTTCCTCCTTTTTTTTTTTCCCCCTCTTTACTGTCCCTCATTTCTTTGTAAATTCCTTGCTGTCTGTCTCTTCACATCTTGTGTTTTTGGCGGCAGCTGCCTGGCATATCTCATGGCACCTGGTGACGCAGGGGGCCCACTGCGCCCACTGTTTCCCTTCCAGAACCCCAGTCAAGGACCCACCCAGACTCCAAGGCCGGTAGAAAGTTAATCCATTTTTTTTCTTCTTTTCTGTCTCCAATTTTTTGGTAAAGTCCTTCCTATCTGTCTCTCTTCAGCTTGCGCCTTTGTTTGCAGCTGCCTGGCACATCTCAAGGCACCTGGTGACAAGACAGCATGGTGCTCCTACTGTTTCCATTCCAGACTCCCAGTCCAGTACCCACCCAGACACCTAGTCAGGTATAAAGTTCCTCCATCTGTTTTTCTTCTTTACTATCCCCAATTATTTTGTAAATTCCTCCCTGTCTGTGTCTCCACAGCTTGCACCTTTGGCGACAGCTGCCTGGCACATCTCAAGGCACCTGACGAGCAAGGAGTGATATTGCATCCGCTTCTTTCCTTCCAGACACCCAGTCCAGGACCCACCCAGACCCATAGGCAGGTAGAAAGTTCCTCCAGTTTTTTTTCTTCTTTACTGTCTTCCTTTCTTGTGTAAATTCCTTCCAGTCTGTCTCTCCACAGCTTGAGCCTTTGGCAGGACCAGCCTGGCATAACTCAAGGCATCAGGCGATCAAGGTGTCATGCTGCACCCTTCCCTCCCAGACCTCCAGTCCAGGATCCACCCAGACCCCTAGATAGGTAGAGAGTTACTCCATTTTTTTTCTTCATTACTCCCCCCCATTCTTTTGTAAATTGCTCTGTCTCTCCACAGCTTGTGACTTTGGCGACAGCTGCCTGGCACATCCCAAGGCACGTGGTGAGCAAGGGAGCATGCTGCGCCAATTTCTTCCCTACGAAACTTCCCTAGAAAGTTCCTCAATTTTTTTTTCTTCTTTACAGTCCCGCATTTTTTTGTAAATTTCTACTCCTCTGCCTTTCCACAGCTTGCGCCTTTGGGGGCAGCTGCCTGGCACATCCAAGGCACCTGATGAGCAAGGGGACACGCTGCACCCACTGCTTCCCTTCCAGACCCCCAGTCAAGGACCCACTGAGACCCCTAGGCACATAGAAAGTTCCTCTATTTTTTTCTTCTTTACTGTCCCCATTCTTTTGTAAATTCCTCCCTATCTGTCTCCACCGCTTTCGCCTCAAGCAGCGTCTGCCTGTCACATCTGAAGGCACCTGCCGAGCAAGGGGGCATGCTGCACAAACTGCTTCCCTACCAGACCCCCAGTCTAGAACCCACCCAAACCCCTAGGCAAGTAGAAAGCTCCTCTATTTTTTTTCTTCTTTACTTTCCCCAATTCTTTTGTAAATTCCTCCCTGTCTGTCTCTCCACAGCTTGCGCTTTGGAAGCAGCTTCCTAGCACATTTCAAGATTCCTGGCAAGCAAGGGGATACGCTGTGCCCACTGCTTCCTTTCCAGACCCACTGTCCTGGACCCACCCAAAACCCTAGGCAGGTAGAAATTTCCTCCATTTTTTTTCTTCTTTACTGTCTCCCATTCTTTTGTAAATTCCTCCCCATCTGTCTCTCCACAGCTTGCAATTTGGGCGGCAGCTGCCTGGCACATCTCAAGACACCTGGCGAGTAAGGGGACACGCTGCACTCAATGCTTCCCTTCCAGACTCCCCCAGGACCCACTCAGACTCCTAGGCAGGTAGTAAATTCCTTCATTTTTGTTTCTTCTTTACTGTTCCCCATTCTTTTGTTAATTCCTCCCTGTCTCTCCACTGCTTGCACCTTTGGCCGCAGCTGCCTGGCACATCTGAAGGAACATGCGAGCAAGGGGGCACGCTGACCCCACTGCTTCCCTTCCAGACCCACAGTCCAGGACACACCTAAACTCCAAGGTGGGTAGAAAGTTCCTCCATTTTTTTTTCTTCTTTACTGTCCCCTATTCTTTGGTAAATTCTTCCCTGTCTGTCTCTCTAGATCTTGGGCATTTGGCGGCAGTTGCCTGGCACATCTCATGGTATCTGGCGAGCAAGGGGGCACGCTGTGCCAACTACTTCCCTTCTAGACAACCAGTCCAGGACCCTCCCAGACCCCTAGGCAGGTAGAAATTTCCTCCATTTTTTTTTTTCTTATTTATTGTCCTCCATTCTTTTGTAAATTCCTCCTCCTCTGTCTCTCCACAGCTTGCACCTTTAGCGACAGCTGCCTGGCACATCTCAAGGAACCTGGCGAGCAAGGTGTCACACTTCGCTCACGGCTTCCCTTCCAAACCCGCTGTCCAGGATCCACTCTGACCCCTAGGCAGGTAGAAAATTCCCCCACTTTTATTTTTTCTTCACTCTCCTCCTTACTTATGTAAATTCCTCACTGTCTGTCTCTCCACAGCTTGACCCTTGGGTGGCAAATTTCTGGCACATCTCAAGAATCCTGGCGAGAATGGTAGAAAGCTGTGCCCACTGCTTCCCTTCCAGACCCCAAGTCCAGGAACCATCCATACCCCTAGGCAGGTAGAAAATTAAGCCGTTTATTTTTGTTCTTTACTGTCCCCCGTTCTTTTATAAATTCCTCACTGTCTGTCTCTCCACAGCTTGTGCCTTTGGTGGCAGCTGCCTGGCACATCTCAAGGCACCTGGCGAGGAAGGGAGCACACTGTGCCAATTCCTTTCCTTCCAGACCCCCAGTCCAGTACACACATAGACCCCTAGGCAGGTAGAAAGTTCCTCCATTAATTTTTTTGTTCTTTGCTGTCCTCCATTCTTTTACAAATTCCTCCCTGTCTGTCTCTTCACAGCTTGCGCCTTTGTCTGCAGCTGCCTGGCACATCTATAGACCCATAGCAAGCAAGGAGGCATGTTGTGCCCACTGCTTCCATTCCAGACCCCCAGTCCAGGACCCACCCAGACACCTAGTCAGGTAGAAAGTTTCTCCATATTTTTTTCTTCTTTACTATCCCCAATTATTTTGAATATTCTGCCCTGTCTGTGTCTCCATAGCTTGCGCCTTTGGCAGCAGCTGCCTGGCACATCTCAAGGCACCTGACAAGCAAGGGGTGATGCTGTACCCACTTCTTCCCTTCCAGACCCCCAGTCCAGTACCCACCCAGACCCTTAGGCAGGTAGAAAATTCCTCTAGATTTTTTTCTTCTTTACTGTCTTCCATTCATGTGTAAATTCCTTCCAGTCTGTCTCTCCACAGCTTGAGTCTTTGGCAGCAGCTGCCTGGCATATCTCAAGGCACCTGGCTATCAAGGTGTCATGCTGCACCCACTGCTTCAATCCCAGACCTCCAGTCCAGGACCCACCCAGACCCCTAGGCATGTAGAAAGCTCCTCTATTTCTTTTTCTTCTTTATTGTCCACCATTCTTTTGTAAATTCCTCCCTGTCCGTCTCTCTACAAATTGCTCCTTTGGTGGCAGATTACTGGCACATCTCAAGACCCCTGGGGAGCAAGAGGTTACACTGCGCTCACTAATTCCTTTCCAGACCTCCAGTCCAGGACCCATCCAGGCACCGAGGCAGCTAAAAAGTTCCTCCATTTTTATTTTCTTCTTTACTGTCCTCCCATTCTTTGGTCAATTTCTCCCTGTCAGTTTCTCCAGAGCTTGAGCCTTTGATGGCAGCTGCCTGGCACATCTCAAGACACCTATTGAAGAAGCGAACTCGCGGTGCCCACTGCTTTCCTTCTAGTCACCCGGTAAAGGACCCACTCTTACCCCAAGACGAGTAGAAAGTTCTTCCTCTAGGCGGGTAGAAAATTCCTCCATAATTTTTTCTTTTTCACTGTCCCCCATTCTTTTGTACATTTCTCCCCGACTGTCTCTCCACAGATTGTGCCAAAGGTGGCAGCTGCCTGGCACATCTCTAAGCACCTGGCCAGCAGGGGGCACGCTGTGCCCATTGCTTTCCTTCCTGACCCCAGTCCAGGACACACATAGACCCCTAGTTGGGTAGAAAGTTCCTGTATTTTTTGGTGTTGTTGTTCTTTACTGTCCCCCATTCTTTGGTAAATGCCTCCCTGTCTGTCTATCCACAGCTTATGCCTTAGGCAGCAGCTGCCTGGCATATCTCAAGGAACCTGGTGATCAAGTGGGCACGCTGCGCCCACTGTTTATTTTCCAGAATCACAATCCAGAAACCACCCAGATGCCAAAGCGAGTAGAAAGTTAATTCATTTTTTTTCTTCTTTCCTGTCCCCCATTCTTTTGTAAATTCCTCCCTCTCTGTCTCTCCACAGCCTGCGCCTTTGATTGCAGCTGCCTGGCACATCTCAAGGCACCTGGCAAGCAAGGGGGCACCCTGCGCCCACTACTTCCATTCCGGACCCCAAGTCCAGGACCCACCCAGACACCTAGTCAGGTGTAAATTCCTCCATAATTTTTTCTTCTTTACTATTCCCAATTATTTTGTAAATTCCTCCCTGTCTGTCTTTCCACAGCTTGCGCCATTGGCAGTAGCTGCATGGGACATCTCAAGGCACCTGGCGAGCAAGGGGGCATGCTGTGCCCACTGCTTCCCTTCCAGACCCCCAGTCAAGGACCCACCGAAACCCCTAGGCACGTAGAAAGGTCTTCTAAATTGTTTCTTCTTTACTGTCCCCTATTCTTTGGTAAATTCCTCCCTGTCTGTCTCTCTAGACCTGGAGCATTTGGCGGCAGCTGCCTGGCACATCTCAAGGCACCTGGCGAGTAAGGTGTCATGGTGCGCCCACTGCTTCCCTCCCAGATCTCCAGTCCAAGACCCACCTAGAAACCTAGGCAGGAAGAAAGTTCCTCCACGTCTTTTTCTTCTTTACTGTCCCCCATTCATTTGTAAATTCCTTCATATATCTCCACAGCTTGCACCTTTGTCGGCAGCTACCTGGCACACCTCAAGGCACCTGGAGAGCAAGGGGGCATGCTGTGCCCACTGCTTCCCTTCCAGACCCAGAGTCCAGGACCCAACCAGAACCCTCGGCAGGTAGAAAGTTCCTCCATTTTATTTCTTCTTTACTGTCCCCCATTCTTTTGTAAATTCCTCCCTGTCTGTCACTCCACAGCTTTCGCCTTCAGTGACTGCTGCCTGTCACATCTCAAGGCACTTGGTGATCAAGGGGGCATGCTGCGCCAACTGCCTCCCTTCCAGACAACCAGTCCAGGACCCACCCAGACCCCTAGGCAAGTAGAAATTTCCTCCATTTTTTTTCTTCTTTACTGTCCCCCATTCTTTTGTAAATTCCTACCCATCTGTCTCTCTACAGCTTGAGCCTTTGGCAGCTACTGCCTGGCATATCTTACAGAATATGGCAAGCAACGGTGCACGCTCTGCCCACTACTTCACTTCCAGACCCCCAGTTCAGGACCTACCCAGACCCGTAGGTGAGTAGAAACCTCCTCTATATTTTTTTTCTTCTTTACTCTCCCTCATTCTTTTAAAAATTCCTGCCTGTCTGCTTCTCCACAGCTTACGCCTTTGGCAGCAGCTTCCTGGATCTTCTCAAGACTGATTCCTGGCGAGCAAGGGGGCATGCTGAGCCCATTGCTTCCCTTTCAGACCCCCAGTACAGGACCCACCCAGACCCTCATTGGGTAGAAAGTTAATCTATTTTTTCTTTACTGTCCCCCATTCTCTTGTAAATTCCTCCCTGTTTGTGTCTCCACAGCTTGCGCCCTTGGCAAATGGCCTGGCACATCTCAAGGAACCTGGTAAGCAAGGGTGAATGCTGTGCCCACAGCTTCCTTCCAGACCCCCTGTCCAGGACCCACTCAGACCCCTAGGTAGGTAGAAAATTCCTCCATATTTTTTTCTTCTTTACTGCCCCCATTCTTTTGTAAATTCCTCCCTCTCTGTCTCTCTACAGCTTGCGCCTTTGGCGGCAGCTGCCAGGCACATCTCAAGGCACCTGGCAAGCAAGTGGGCACGTTGCGCCCATTTCTTCCCTACCAGACCCCAGTGCAGGACCCACCCAGACTCCTAGGCAGGTGGAATGTTCCCCCATTTTTTCTTCTTTACTGTCCCCCATTCTTTTGTAAATTTCTCCTCCTCTCCCTGACAAAGCTTGCACCTTTGGGGGCAGCTGCCTGGCACATCTCAAGGCCACCTGATGAGCAAGGGGGCACACTGCACCAATTGCTTCCCTTCCAGACCCCTAATCAAGGACCCACAAAGACCCTAAACTCATAGAAATTTCCTTTATTTTTCTTCTTTTTTACGGTCCCCATTCTTTTTGTAAATTCCTCCCCGTCTGTTTCTCCACAGCTTTCACCTTCAGTGGCAGGGGGCCGTCCCCCCTCAAGGCATCGGATGAGCACGGAGCATGCTGTGCCCACTTCTTCCTTTCCAGACACCCAGCCAGGACCCACTCAGACCCCTAGGCAGGTAGAAAGTTCCTCCATGTATTTTTCTTCTTTTATTTCCCCCATTCTTTTGTAAATTTCTCCCCATCTGTCTCTTCACAGCTTGCGCCTTTGATCGCAGCTGCCTGGCACTTCTAAAGGCACCTGGTAAGCAAGGAGTCATGCTGCGCCCACTTCTTCCCTCCTATACCTCCAGTCCAGAACACACCCAGACACCTAGGCAAGTACAAAGTTCCTCTATTACTTTTTCTTCTTTACTGTTCCCCATTCTTTTGTAAGTTCCTTCTTGTCAGTCTCTCCATAGCTTGTGCCTTTGGTGGCAGCTTACTGGGACATCTCAAGCCTCCTGGTGAGCAAGAGGGCATGCTGCACCCACTGCTTCCTTCCAGACCTCCAGTCTAGGACCCACCCAGACCCTGAGGCAGGTAGAAAGTTCCTCCATTTTTTTTCTTCTTTACTGTCCTCCCATTCTTCGGTAAATTCCTCCCTGTCAGTCTCTCCAGAGCTTGTGCCTTTGACAGCAGCTGAGTGGCACACGTCAAGGCACCTGGTGAACAAGTGGGCATGTGGTGCCCACTGTTTCCCTTCCAGATCCCCAGTCTAGTACCCACTCAGACCCCTAGACAGGTAGAAAGTTCCTCCATCGTTTTTTCTCATTCTGGTTGGGTCCTGGACTGGGCATGTAAAAAGGAAGCAGAGGGCTCAGTGTGCCCCCTTGCTTGCCAGTTGTCTTGAGATGTGCCAGGCAGCTGCCGTCAAAGGTGCAAGTTGTGGCGAGACAGATGGGGAGAAATTTACAAAAGAATGGGGGACATTAAAGAAGAAAACAATGAAGAAAATTTCTACCCTCATAGGAGTCTGGGTGGTTCCAGGACTGGGGGTCTGGAAGAGAAGCAGCGGGCACAGCGTGCCCCCTTGCTCAGTAGGTGCCTTGAGCTGTGCCAGCCTGTTGTCGCCAAAGGCGCATGCTGTGGAGAGACAGACAGAGAATTTACAAAAGAGAGGGGGACAGTAAAGAAGAAAAATTAATGGAGGAACTTTCCTCCTGCCTCGAGATCTGGGTGGGTCCTGGATTTTGGATCTGGAAAGGAAGCATTGGGTGCAGCGTGCCCCCTTGCTCGCCAGGTGCTTTTATATCTCCAAGGCAGCTTCTGCTAAAGGCACAAGTTGTGGAAAGACAGACGGGGAGGAATTTAGAAAAGAGAGGGGGACAGAAAAGAAGATAAAGTAATGGAGGAACTTTCCTACTGATTAGGGGTCTGGGTAGGTCATTAATTAGGGGTCTGGAAGAGAAGGAGTGGGTGTAGCATGCCCGCTTGCTCACAGGTGCCTAGAGATGTGCTAGACAACTGCTGCCAAAGGCGCAAGTGGTGGAGAGACAGACCGGGAGGAATTTACTGAAGAAAGGGGAACAATAAAGAAGAAAAAATAATGGAGGAAATTTCCTCCTGCATAGGGGTCTGGGTGGGTCCTGGATTGGGGGTCTGGAAAGGAAGCATTGGGTGCAGCATGCCCCTTGCTCACAGGTGCCTTCATATCTGCCAGGCAGCTTCTGCTAAAGGTGCTAGTTGTGGAAAGACAGACAGGGAGGAATATACAAAAGAAAGGGGTGACAGTAAAGAAGAAAAAAAAAATGGAGGAACTTTCTACCTGCCTGGGGTCAGGATGGGTCCTGGACTGGGGGTCTGGAAGGGAAGAAGGAGCCGCAGTGTGCCCCCTTACTCGCCAGGTGACTTGAGATATGCCAGGCTGCTGCCGCCAAAAGAGTAAGCTGTGGAGTGACAGACAAAGAGAAATTAACAAAAGAAAGGGGTGACAGTAATGAAGAAAAATAAAAGGAGGAAATTTCTACCTGCCTTGCGGTCAGGGTAGGTCCTGGACTGGGGCTCTGGAAGGGAAGCAGTGGGCGCAGCGTGCCCCCTTGCTCGCCAGGTGCCTTGAGATGTGCCAGCCAGCTCCTGACAAAGGAGCAAGCTGTGGAGAGACAGAAGGGGAGTAATTAACAAAACAATGGGGGACAGTAAAGAAAAAAAATGGAGGGACTTTCTACCTGCTAGGGGTCAGGGTGGGTTCTGGACTGGGGGTCTGGAATGGAAGGATTGGGTGTAGCATTCCCCTTGCTCACCTGGTGCCTTGAGGTGTGCCAGGCAGCTGCCAACAAAGGTGCAAGCTGTGGAGGCACAGATGAAGAGAACTTTACAAAAGAATGGGGGACAGTGAAGAAGAAAAAAAAATGAAGGAACTTTCCTCCTGCCTAGGGGTCTGGGTGGGTCCTGGATTGTGTGTCTGGAAAGGAAGCATTGGGTGCAGAGTTCTCCCTTGCTCATCAGGTGCTTTGATATATGCCAGGCAGCTTTCGCTAAAGCGGCAAGCTGTGGAAAGACAGAAGGGGGAGGAATTTTTAAAAGAAAGGCGTGACAGTAAAGAAGAAAAATAAATGGAGGAAATTTCTACCTGCCATAGGGTCAGGATGGGTCCTGGACTGTGGGTCTGGAAGGGAGGCAGGGGGCGCAGCATGCCCAGTTACTCGCCAGGTGCCTAGAGATGTGCCACACAGATGGTGCCAAAGGCGGAAGGTGTGGAGAGACACATGGGGAGGAAATTACAAAAGAATGTGGCAGTGTAAAGAAAAAAAGGAAATGGAGGTATTTTCTTACTACCTAGGAGTCTCGGTGGGTCCTGGACTGGGGGTCTGGAAGAGAAGCAGTTGGTGCAGTGTGCCCCTTTGCTCGCTAGGTACCTTGAGATGTGCCAGGCAGCTTCTGCCAAAGACTAAACCTGTACAAAGACAGAGGGGGAGAAATTTACAAATGAATGGGGGACAGTAAAGAAGAAAAAATAATGGAAGAACTTTCTACCTTCCAACGGGTCTGGGTGGGTCCTGGACTGGGGATTTGAAAGGGAAGCAGTGGGCACAGCATGCCCCCTTGCTCGCCAGGTGCCTTAAGATGTGCCAGGCAGCTGCCGCCAAAGGCAAAATCTGTATAGAGACAGATGGGGAGGATTTACAAAAGAATGGGAGACAGTATAAAGAAAAAAATAATGGAGGAACTTTCTACCTGCCTAGGGGTCTGGGTTAAATGGAGAGACTTTCTACCACCTAGGGGACTAGGTCTGTCCTAGACAGGGGTCAGGAAAGGAAGCAGTGAGTGCAGCATGCCCCCTTGCTCGACAGGTGCCTTGAGGTGTGCCAGGCAGCTGCCACCAAAGGCACAAGATGTGGAGAGACATAGGAAGAGAAATTTACAAAAGAATGTGGGACAGTAAAGAAGAAAAAAATATGGAGGAACTTGCTACCTGCCTAGGGGTCTGGGTGGGTCCAGGACTGGGGGTCAGTAAGGGAAGCAGTGGGCGCAGCATGGCCCCTTGCTCGACAGGTGCCTTGAGGTGTGCCAGGCAGTTGCCGCCAAAGGCGCAAGCTGTGGAGAGACAGAAGGGGAGAAATTTAAAAAAGAATTGGGGATAGTAAAGAAGAAAAAAAATGGAGGAACATTTTACCTGCCTAGGGGTTTGGATTGGTCATGGACTGCGGGCCTGGAAGGGAAGCAGGTGGTGCAGCGTGCCCCGTTGCTCACCAGGTGCCTTGAGATGTGCCAGGCAGCTGCTGCAAAAGGCCCAAGTCTTGGAGAGACAGACAGGGATGAATTTACAAAAGAATGGGGAACAGTAAAGAAGAAAAAATATGGAGGAACTTTCTCCCTGCTTAGGGGTCTGGGTGGTTCCTGAACTGGGGGTCTGGAAAGGAAGCAGTGGGCTCAGGGCGCCCCCTTGCTTGCCAGGTGCCAGGAGATGTGCCAGGCAGTTGCCCCCAAAGGCACAAGCTGGGCAGAGACAGACAGGGAGGAATAAACAAAAGAAAGGGGGAGGGTAAAGAAAAAATAAAAAATGGAGGAACATTCTACATACCTAGGGTTCTTGGTGGGTCCAGGACTGGGGGACTGGAAGGGCAGCAGTGGGCACAGCGTGCCCTCTGGCTCGCCAGGTGCCTTGGGGTTTGCCAGGCAGTTATCACCAAAGGTGCAAGCTGTGGAGAGACAGACGGGGAGGAATTTACAAAAGAAAGGGGTGACAGTAATGAAGAAAAAAATGGAGGAACTTTCAACCTGCCTAGGGGTCCGGGTGGGTCCTGGACTAAGGGTCTAGAAGAGAAGCAGTGGGCGCAGCATACCCACATGTGCACCAGGTGCCTTGAGATATGCCAGGAAGTTCCTGACAAAGGAGCAAGCTGTGGAGAGACAGATGGGGAGGAATTAACAAAACAATGTGGGGCAGTAAAGAAAAATAAATGGAGGAACTTTCTACTTATGTAGTGGGTCCTGGACAGAGGTTCTGGAAGAGAAGTATTGGGTGCAGCATGCCCCCTTGCTCACCAGGTGCCTTGAGGTATGCCAGGCACTTGCCCAAATGGTGCAAACTGTGGAGAGACAGACAGGGAGGAATTTACAAATGCATGGGTGACAGGAAAGGAGAAAGAAAATGGAGGAACTTTCTACCTGCCTAAGGGTCTGGGTGTGTCTTGGACTGGTGGTTTGGAAGGGAAGCAGTGGGCACAGGGTGCCATCTTGCTCACCAGGTGCATTAAGTTGTGCCAGGCAGCTGCTGCAAAGGCAAAAGCAGTATAGAGACAGAAGAGGAGGAATTTACAAATGAATGGGGGACAGTAAAGAAGAAAAAATAATGGAGAAACTTTCTACATGCCTAGTGGTATGGGTTCTGAACTGGGGGTCTGGAAGGGAAGTTAGGGTTCAGCGTGCCCCCTTGCTCATCAGGTGCTTTGCGATGTGTCAGGAAGCTGCCGCCAAAAGTGAAAGTTGTAAAGAGACAGAGGGGGAGGAATTTACAACAGAATGGGGTACAGTAAAGAAGAAAAAATAATGGAGGAACTTTCTACATGCCTAGCAGTATGGGTTGGTTCTGAACTGGGGGTCTGGAAGGGAAACTGTGGGTTCAGCATGCCCCCTTGGTCACCAGGTTCTTTGAGATGTGCCAGGAAGCTGCCGCCAAAGTCGCAACCTGTGCAGAGACAGACGGGGGAATTTACAAAAGAACAGGGGACAGTAAAGAAGAAAATAAAATGGAATTTTCTACCTGCTTAGGGGCCTGGGTGGGTCTTGGACTGGGGGTCTGGAAGGGAAGCAGTTGGCACAGCATGCCCCCTTGCTCGCCAGGTGCCTTGAGGTGTGCCAGGCAGTTGCCACCAAAGGCACAAGCTGTGGAGAGACATAAGGGAAGGAATTTACAAAAGAAAGGGGTGACAGTAAAGAAAAAAAGGAGGAACTTTCTACCTGCCTAGGGGTCTCGGTTTGTTCTGGACTGGGGGTCTGGAAGGGAGACAGTGGGTAGAGCTTGCTCCCTTGGTTGCCAGGTGCCTTGATATGTGCCAGGCAGCTGCTGTCAAAAGCTCAAGCTGTGGAGAGACAGATGGGAGGAATTTACAAAGAATGGGTGACAGAAAAGAAGAAAAATAAATTTTGGAATTTTCTACCTGCCTCAGGGTCTAGGAGGGTCCTGGACTGGGGCTCTGGAAGTGATAAAGTTGGCACAGCATACCCCCTTGCTCTCCTGGTACCTTGAGATGTGCCAGGCAGCAGCCGCCAAAGGCGCAAGCTGTGGAGAGACATACGGGAAATAATTTATAAAAGAATTGGGGACAGAAAAGAAGAAAAAATATGGAGGAACATTCTAACTGCCTAGGGGTCTGGATGGGTCCTGGATTGGGGGTCTGTAAGGGAAGCAAGGTGTGCAGCATGCCCCGTTGCTCTCCAGGTGCCTTCAGATGTGCCTGGCAGCTGCCACCAAAGGCACAAGCTGTGGAGAGACAGAAGGGGAGAAATTTTCAACAGAATGGTGGAGAAATAGAGAAGAAAAAAATGGAGGAACTTTCTACCTGCCTAGGGATCTGGGAGCGTCCTGGACTAGGGGTCTGGAAAAGAAGCAGTAGGTGCAGTGTGCCCCATTTCTCGCCATGTGCCTTGCGATGTGACAGACTGCAGCTGCCAAAGGCGCAAGCTGTGGTGAGACAGATGGGGTCGAATTTACAAAACAATAGGGAACAATAAAAAAGAAAAAAAATGGAGGAACTTTCTAATTGCCTAGGGTTCTGTGTGGGCCTTGAACTGGGGGTCTGGAAGGGAAGCAGTTGGCGCATAGTGCCCCCTTGCTCGCCAGGTTCCTTGAGATGTGCCAGGCACTTGCTGCCAAAGGCACAAGCTGTGGAGAGACAGATGGGGAGGAATTTACAAAAGAATGGGCGACAGTAAAGAAGAAATAAAAATGAAGGATCTTTCTACCTGCCTGTGGTCTCGAATGGTCCTGGACTGGGGGTCTGGAATGGAAGCGGTAGGTGCAGCAAGCCCCCTTGCTCACCAGGTTCCTTGAGATGTGTCAGGCAGCTTCCACCCAGGGTGACAGATGGGGATGTATTTACAAAAGAATGGGGGATAGGCTGCAGGCCTGAACCTTCCGAATATCCACGCCTCCCCACCGTTCCTCCTCCTTGGACCCCAGGTTGGTTGTCTAGGACGTTAAGGTAGACCCCCACCCCACCCCACCCGCAATCCGGATCGAGCTGGCCAGCAGTACCGGACACCAGGCGGACTGAGGCTGCAGGCCCGACCAACCTGGTCCTGTCACTTGTATTCTGACCCTTTTCCACTAGCCTTTGGACTCTTTGAATTTTGGTAATTTGACTCACGTGTGGCGTGTTCTTTCATTTTGTTTTTTATTGCTCTTGGGGTATTGCTTATTAGTTCAGTTGAAGGCTCACCACTCCTTAGAAAAAGCTAGGACATTCGGCCATTCAGGGCTAGTGGCAACAGTTA
>NW_006203751.1:0-4314 GCF_000334495.1 Tupaia belangeri chinensis
ACTTCCTGTATTATAGTCTTCATCTCTAGCAATTCCATTCTATTCTTTTGCAAAGTGTGTAATTCTTCTTTTAGATCTTGCAAGAATTTCCTCACCTCCCAGCACTCGTCAGCTCCTTTTTCCTTTCTCTTCTGCAGTTCATTGTCTCTCTTCTCTTCCATCTCTGTTAGCTTTGTCATTATAAATGTTCTAAATTCTTTATCAGACATTTCTGTGATTTCCACTGAACTGTCTGTGGATGAAGAGGAGTTATTCTTTTCCCTTGGAGGAGAGGTATTTTCTTGCTTTCCCATATTTCTTGTGGCCCTGTGGTGATTTCTAGTCTGATGGATGGTGTGTTTCTTCCTAATTCTTGAAGTCTAATCTGAATGTTCAGGCGCATGCAGATGGAGGTGATCTGTAATCTCTTTGCCGTTCTGTTTTTATCCCTTTTTGTAGCAGATATGGTATTGAGGAACTAAAACTAAATAAAAACTAAAAAAAAAATTGTTTTTTTTAAGCGAAAGTTAGAAAACTGTGTGGCGTGCAAGCTCGCTGCGCAAAATCACTAGTTCTCAGTAGCCATGAAGGGGTCTTCTGAAGCCTGCTCCCTTGCCTCTCCTGGGTTGAGAGCGGGAGAGCGGATCATTAACAAGATAAAGTGAAAGGAGGGGCTGAAAGTCAAGAAACTGCTTAACTTTAAAAAATTTTTAAAAGAAAAAATGACAAAAAAAGCGAAGACAGAGACAGAAGTAGAGAGAGACAAAGACAAATACAGAGACAGGAGGCTGGAAAGTCTTCCTACCACGCGAGTTTGAGTGCTGAAGGTTGAATTATCAGTGGAAAATCTTCATTTCTCCTAGTTCCCTGAAATCACTAGTTCTCAGTAACCATGAAGGGGTCTCCCTATTTACTCTTTTATTTAGTTAGTTTTGTTATAGGATATGTGTGCTCGCTGGAGAGAGAGAGAAACAAAGAGGGAAAGTGAGAAATCACCCCCACCCAGGGGGGGATAGCCAGAATAAAATCCCTTCTGCTACATTCTCTTGGCATTTGAGGCACCCCCAAACACTTCTGTTATGTTTTCAAGCTGCTGGTCCAGACTCAAACCGTGTGGTTGGCCATGTGGAATCCAACTGCTTTAACCGCCATAACCACTTGCTGGCCCTATACGCCCTATTTTATGAAGAAAAGGTCAGATCCAAACTCCCCAACAATCCATAATCTAGAAATGAAGCCAGATCCACAGTTCTACACGTAATTCCACACAGTGTGGTCGGTGTCTGACACGTTGTTTGCTATCTCTACTTGGATTCAATGAATGGCCAAGCTCTCACAAAAATGCCCCTCCTGGGATTCCATAGTTTCCTATTTACCCTAACAGTTACCAAACATAATATGTTTATGCTCTTGTTGTTCTCTTCCCATTAGATAGTGATGTTTCCATAACAATAAACTCATCTGATTTACTATTATTACTCATGCTGGACCTCAGGTGCAAAGGTGCAGTTATATACACATCCTAGGCATGCTATCATCATTGGGTCCTCCAAGTTTTCCATTTATTTGCTCCCTTCTCTCCCTAGTCCTTATTCCCATATTTAATCCGTTACCCCCAGGTAAACAATCTAATAAATTTAGGAACCAGCAGATGGTGTGATGGTTAAGGGTGCTGGACTCCCACATGGCTGACTGTGGTTCAAATCGCAGAACTGGAGACTTGCTTTCTCACATTCCCTCTCTCTCTCTGGAAATACTAAAATAATAATAATAAATATAGCTAAATAATTCCTTAAAAATCTAATAGATTTAATGA
This sequence comes from Tupaia belangeri chinensis, assembly GCF_000334495.1. Classification (NCBI taxonomy): domain Eukaryota; kingdom Metazoa; phylum Chordata; class Mammalia; order Scandentia; family Tupaiidae; genus Tupaia; species Tupaia belangeri. Next base: position 1,796 of record NW_006203751.1, read on the forward strand.
GTTTCCTTTTATTTGTCTATATCTTGTATACATAAAATATTATTCAGTGACATATATTTTTAATTAACCAAAATAGTATATTATAGATTTAATTTTGTACATCACACTTCCAACTGTTCTATAGTATGCTGGTCTATAAAACCACTTATCTAGGGGCCAGTAGGTGACGTGGTGGTTAAGGCACTTGGACTCCCGTGTAACTGGCAGCAGTTTGAGTCCTGGACCTGGCAGCTTGCTTTCTCATTCTCTCTCTCTCTCTCTCTCTCTCTCTCTCTCTCTCTCTACCTCTCTCTGGTGAGCACACATACCTTATAGCAAATTTTTAAAAAAATTATAATAACAATAAATAAATAACCATTTATTTATTTATTTATTTTAGAGGTTTTGCTATAGGGTGCATGCACTCACTAGAGAGAGAGAAAGATGGAGACGGTAAGAGGGAAAGGGAGAAATCACCCTCTGGAGGGATAGCCACACCACAATCCCTTCTCTTCCATTCTCCTTCTGGGATCATGAGCACACATGCACACATGCCCGGTGAGATTTTGAAACCATGGTGTCTGAGATTCACATTGCTGTTGGCTATGTGAGAATTCAGCAACGTAACCACTATGCCATCTGCTAGCCCCAATAAAGAATTCTTAAATAAACAAACAAAAATAAAAACAAAAACAAAAACCCAACACTTATCTATATTTCCCTCCCCCCTCCCCGAGACACCTGGATTATCTCTGGCTCTGCTTATATTCACTGATGGACCTGCATCTCTGGAATGTATGTACCCTAGAAAGGGGTGGCAGGGTCACTGGGGGTGCACTCTGTAATCTGATTAAGTGTAGCCCATCTATCCACCAGAATGACTGCATTTATTTGTATTTCTGATAGTATACCTGAAATTTTCTGCAGCTCTTAAATCCACATCAACACTGGACACAAATTTTCTAATTTTTCCAGTTTCATGTGCATAAAATAACATCGCATTTTAATTTGCACCTCTGTAACTGGTTATAATTGGAACTACTTTCTGTCTTTGTTCACCATGTAAGGGTTCCTTTTCTGCAAATTGTTGGTTCACATTCTTTACCCATTTTGTATTGTAGGCACCTAGCTTTTCTTATTGATTTGCAGGAAATCCTTGTATAGTCTTGTGAGTAGTCTCTTGTCAGTTTTAGGGATTGCAAATGTTTTTTCCTAATCTTTCTTCTGGCAACTTCTTCCTTGTTTCCTTTATTGAACAAAAATCCTTAATATTTTGTAATCAACTCCAAATATTTTTATTTTATGCTTTTGATTCTGTGATTTTTTTAAGAGGTCTTCTTTATGCTGAAGTCTCAAAGGTAGTCTTAAAATATCTCATGTAGTTTTAAATTTCACGTTTACTGCTTTAACTCATTTGGGAATCTGCCTTTTTGTTTTATGGAGATAAAGATTTATTTTTTTTCCATATAGTAGGCCAGTTTTCCCAACTACTAACTGGTTTGCTTTTTCTTCACAAGTTTGCAGTGCTCTCTTTGTTATACCAAAAGTTCCCATTATAGATGGATCTGTGTCTGAGCTCTATTTTGTTCCATTTGTCTTTTCTTGTGCTAATGTCATAGTTTTTTTTTTCTTTTTCTTGAGAGCTTTTCTTGCTATAGGATGCATGCTCTCGCCAAAAAGAGTGTGCTAATATCATAGTGTTTTGATTACTATGATGTCATAGTACATGCAAGATAAATTTCTCTTTTTCCTTTTTTTTTCTTTGTTCAAACACATTTATTATCACATATAGATTTTGAATCAAATTTATCAAATGTCTTAAAATTTTAAATTAGATTTTTTATTGGGATACCATTGAAATTATAGATCAATCTGGAGGAAATTTGACATCATCATAGTGTTTTGATTACTATGATGTCATAGTACATGCAAGATAAATTTCTCTTTTTCCTTTTTTTTTCTTTGTTCAAACACATTTATTATCACATATAGATTTTGAATCAAATTTATCAAATGTCTTAAAATTTTAAATTAGATTTTTTATTGGGATACCATTGAAATTATAGATCAATCTGGAGGAAATTTGACATCTTTATAATTTTAAATCATTCCATTCAAAAGCATGTAATAATTTATTTAAATATTTTGATATCCTTTTTAATAGTTTTTAAAAATACCTTCCTCATGAGCCTTGTTTATTCTCCAATTAAATAATTCCTAAGGGCTTTATGGTATTTCTTATAATTAATGGTAACATATTCATAAAATTATACTTTATTATGTCTGGCATAGCTAATAACTTGCTAATTCTGTGTTTCTTTTTCTAGATTGAAGAGTCTGTTATTTCCAAATAATGATAGATTTATTTCTTCTTCCCCTCAAATTCTTATGCTTCTTTCAATTTTCTTTTATTACATTGGCCATTATTTCAAATATATAAAACAATAGCAGTGGTAGACGATACCTTAAACTTATTCCTGCTCTCAAATGTGTCTAAATTTTTTCCATCAAAGATAATGGTTTGATGTAGATTTCTTTTT
>NW_006203751.1:4438-5488 GCF_000334495.1 Tupaia belangeri chinensis
AATGGTCATGCAATCTCTTCTCCACCATTCTCCTCTTGGGATTTTGGGTGCATATACACATGTGCCCAGTGTGAGTTTCAAGCTACAAGGTCTTGTACTCAGACTGCATCAGCAACATGAGAGTCTAGCACATTAACCACTATGTCACCTGCTGGCACCAGATTTTTAAATACATCTTTTATAAAAATCATTGTTTTCTTTATTTCTAATTTTCCAATTGTTTCTTTAAAAGTTATAATTACATATGGAGTTTGATCAGTGTTTTTTTTGACATTTATTATAGTAATCATATTTTTAAATTTATTTTGTTAATGAATTTATTATATTATAGATAAGCTATAATAATAATAATAAGCCATTTTTATATTCCTGACACAAACTCACCTTGTCATAATGTATTATATTTAAAATATAGTGTTAGCTTTGATTAGCTAATATTTTATGTACAATTTTCTCTTCTATGGTCATAACTGATTTAACCATATAGGCTTTTATTTATTAAGATAATGATTTTTATCATGATCTTAGTATGAATCAAGGCTATATTAGTGCATCTTAAATCAAACAGATCAGAATTTGATCTTTTTCTGTTTTCTGGATATATTTAAAATATAGTGTTAGCTTTGATTAGCTAATATTTTATGTACAATTTTCTCTTCTATGGTCATAACTGATTTAACCATATAGGCTTTTATTTATTAAGATAATGATTTTTATCATGATCTTAGTATGAATCAAGGCTATATTAGTGCATCTTAAATCAAACAGATCAGAATTTGATCTTTTTCTGTTTTCTGGAATTATTCATTTAAGATAGAGGTTATTTATTCTTTGAAAGTTAATAGAACGCACCTGGAGGACAATTGAAGAATAGTGTCTTTGTAATTGAGAATATTAAAAAAGAATTATTTATTTAATTTTATTTACTGCTATAATTTTTAATTTGCTGTAGAACAATGTGTGCCCACCAGAAAGAAAGGGAGAGAGAGTGAGAGACAGGCAGCCATGTAAGAGTCCATTGCCCCAACCACTGTGCCACCTGCTGGCCCT
>NW_006203752.1:0-1623 GCF_000334495.1 Tupaia belangeri chinensis
GTCTGCCCTCCTCCCCAGTCACCCAGCTCTCAGCTCCCGGGGAGACAGCCTCCAGTCTCCAAAGGCAGAGCAGAGATGGCGCTAGAGCCCCTGCCTGGGATGGCCCCTGAGGCCCAGAGTGGTGTCTAGAGCACAGGCCACCTGCTGTCCCTGTGCAGCCCCTCCTGTGCCTCCTCCAGGGTCTGACCCTGAGCTGCTCCCTCTGTCACTCCTGCCCTGCTCTCTCCAACATCTGTCCCATGGGAGCGTGGACCGAGCAGGTGGCCCCTGGCCCCTTGGGGGTCAGCCCCAGCCCTTTGTCAGTCACTGTTGGTGTCTTGCCTCTGGGTGGTCCTTGTCCAGCCCCCCCCAGGACACAGCCCTGGGTGTTGGTCACTTACTCTTCAGCCAGGGCCCCATCTGTGTGGCCCCGCTCAGGGGCACTGGGGGATCATTCCTGCCCTGACTGTGGTGCCTTACTGAGAAGCCAGTGCTGGGTCCCTGTGGGACGTACCTTAATTATTTACTTCATTAATTAATTAGTTACCTACCTACCTGATGAAGCACACTTTCTTAAGACCCTGAGGTCTGCCCTTCAGGGCCTCCCAAGCCAGATGGCTGTGGATAGGGGCTCTTGTGTGGCCCCACGACTCCCCTGTTCAGACCTGGACAGAGGGCCCTCTCCTGCGGCCATCTCTCTGGCCCCTGGTCCCTGTGACGCCCAGGCCACCCCCGACTCCTCATTTCTTGGATCCCAGCGTCTTCAGTCTGGTGTGGGCCTGGCCTTCCTCACAGGGCTCTTGTCTCCGAGGCTGGATCTCACGTGCTTTGATGTCACTGGGATGTTGGCCAGAAAACCATGGCTCTTGGAGGCATGGAGTTTACAACCCCCATTCCAAGCTGGGTCATCTCTTGAAGTTTCATAGTTATTCTAGAACTGGCAGGATGTTTCACCTCGTGCCTAGTCACTGTATGGTCATCAGATATAGTCAAAGCAAAGGGGAGAACTTTGGTGGCCTGAACCAGTGCCCTGGGCCCTAACCTCCGAGATCAAGTCATGAGCTGGCTGCCCTTCCCGCTTTCCTCCCCTCCCTTAGCCCCCTTCTGCTATTTTGAGGAAGTTAGAAGCCACCTCGGGCAACTGAGTGTGACTGTATTTTTGTCTTGTGTTCAGTTATTTCCACGAACTATTTTTGATGACCAACTTAGAAGTTTTGAGTGAGCCCTTTGGGAACTGATAAAAAGAATGACCTGCCTAAGTGTGCTTGCACTGAGAAATCTAAGTAGTAATGTTTTTAATGACTGGCTTTTGGCTTTAATTAGGAATGATTCCTTTTGTCGTGTGTCTAAGCTCATGATTAGGTCATTTCTCTACCTTATCCTCTGTGAAGGGATGAAATAAATCATAGCTATGATAGTAAGGACCAGCAGGTGATGTAGTGGTTAAAGCTCTGTACTCCCCCTCCTATGTAGCTGACTGTGGTTCGAGTCCCAGACTTGGCAGCTTGAAAATCACGCTGGATGTGTGTGCATGTGTGCCCACAGTCATGAGGGGAGATTGGAGGAGAAGAGATTATGTTGTGCTTCCCCCCCCAGGTGATTTCTCACTTTCCCTCTCTCTGTCCCTTTCCTGCAAAAGCACAT
>NW_006203752.1:1762-4054 GCF_000334495.1 Tupaia belangeri chinensis
AAGAGAGAGCAGGCAGGAGCGAGGACAGCCCAGGTGCAGTGAGAGGCTGACAGGGGCAGAGGTCAGGGAAGGCCTCGGGCGGGCGTGGGGGGCTCCGGGCTCAGTCAGGTGCAGGCCCTGGGGCAGTCCTGTCCTCCTGGGCTGGGCCTGCCGGGCCCACTGGGCTTCCTGATGGGCTTTCCACGTGGGAGCTCTGGCTCAGGGCTGGGAGGGAGGAAGGCTGAGGGGCAGGAGGGCAGAGCCTGCGGAGCAGGGCCACCCTGTGTGCAGCTGCCTGTGCAGGGAGGGGGTCTGGGAACCCACAGAGGGAGGGAGGGACTGTGTGGCCCACCTCGGCCTGGAAGGGCAAGGAACTGGGACCTGTCTTGGGGCAGCTCCCACTGTCACAGGAGCAGAAGGAGGGGACACTGGTCTCCACTCCCAGGTCTTCCTTTATTCCTGGGACCTTCCATTCCCCGGGGAGTAGGTGCTGGAGCTGGATGTAGGGGAGGGGAGGGTGTGGGAATCTCCACAGGAGACTCTCAAGGGCTGGGAAAGGGGGACCTGAGGGAGAAAGAGTGGGGACTCATCTTTTCAGAGAAAGGCGGAATCTGATCTGGAGCCACTGAGGAGGGGGAGGTCCTGGGGAAGTGGAACTCGGTTTTCTGCCCTCACTGCTCATTACGGTTTTCCTCCCTCCTCCCGCCCCCTCCAGAGTGTGTGGAGCTGCAAGTCCTGGACACACAGATGGCGGTGACAGGAGACCAAAGTGGCAGCACGCAGCGGGAATTTCAGACTCTGCTATCAGCGCCTGGTTCAGCTGACAGAAGGGAGGGCTCCTAGCCCCCAGCAGGGGCCGGGATTCAGCTCCCAGCCTGCTCCCACCAGCACTTTCCTGTGGTGCTACCCAGGGTCCTTGGGCTTCTGGTCCTTTGGGTGCTTAGTGCTCACCCTGCCAAACTGATGACCGATTTCAGGTGGCAACTGGGCCCGGAAAGCCCGTCCATGGAGCACGTGGGCTAGAGGTCGTGAGCAAAACTCTCGCCATAGCCGATAACTTATTTTATTGTTCATAGTTTTTATATAGTCTTTTTACCATAAAATAACTAAAATACCAGAAAACCAAAATGGCATGAAACAGTGCCCCTTCATAGAAGATAAAAATCCTTTACCCAGCAGAAAGAAGTTTTTGAGCCAATCAAGAAATGCCAGCATTTAACCCACCTCACTTACATGTTCTTCCCTTAATTCAATAAAATACATCTTGTCTTTATGATAAATTATTTGCTCTGGTTTATATTCTAGGAGTATTATATTCTAAATCAAAATTTAATTTTATGTATAAAGTATATTTTTTCACTTGTTAACTTTATGAATTTGTTAATGAAATAGATATGCCCTGTAGCAGTTCTCATTTTCCCATAATTTGGATTGTTCTGTTTCTACCCCTGGTTCTAACTTAATCTGTATCTCTGTCATTGTATTTCTGATAGTTTAGTAGTTGGATATAGATTTTTTATTATATTGACATTTTAGGGTTTTTGCATGAATATTCAATTAGAGGGCGTGTGCGCTCGCCAGAAAGAGAGACAGAGAGATAGAAAGCAAGAAATCACCCCCTGGGGGGATGCTCACTCCGCAATCCCTTCTACATTCTCCTCTCAGGATCCTGAGTACACGCGCCTGGCATGAGTTTAAGCCACCAGGTCCGGGACTCGAACCGCAGTAGGCTACTTGGGAGTTCAGCGACATAGCCATTACGCCAAATGCTGGTCCTGGCATTATGTTTTTCTATCAAGAGGCTTAATACGATTTTTTTATTGTGACGTTAATTGCCTTTGCTGATTAATGACAAAATCTGTTCATTCAGGGATTTCTTTCAAAGAAATACGTAAACTATAGTTATAGTCCCAGTCTTCCTCATTTGTTAATGGAATACTTTCTAAAATAAGATATTAACTTTTTATAAATATTTTTGCAGTAGAAACGTGTACTCTGTTCTTTATTCATGATTAGCATGAGGGTGAAAGATACTGAGCAAGAGGGAGAGAAGCGCCCTCCCCAGGGCCCGTCCACCCCACAGCCACCTTCCTCCAGTCCTCACCCCGTCAGACCCGGACAGTCACACATGTGGCCGGCGTGTTCCAGGCTGACTGACCAGGGATTTGAACTGTGGTTGTCATGGGGGTTGTAGCCTCTCTTACGTAGTGTTTACCGCTGTGTCACAGAGCTGGCCCAGATCCTTGCTGTCTGAGAGAGGATTTAAAGTGGAGTTCCTGCAGTTTCAGAATTTCGCTGTTTGCAGACAGGCTC
>NW_006203752.1:4316-10383 GCF_000334495.1 Tupaia belangeri chinensis
GATCCCCACACTGGCCGATTGTGAATCATGTCCCAGATCCAGCAGCTGAAAACTCATCCCAGGCACATCTGTGCGCATGTCCATAATCCTGAGAGGAGGGCACGGCCATCACCTCTGGGGAGGGGTGATCTCTCACTTTTCTTCTCTCTATTTCTCTCTGAATCTCACTGGCAAGCGCACACACTGTATAGCAAAAAAACATGAAAAAAAAAAAAAAAGGAAATTAGGCAAAGAAAGCAGCATGTGAAATAACCCAGAAGCAAACTAGAAAACAACATATCTTGCAGCAATCGAAGATGAGTGTTTTCAGGAATGTTGAAATCACCCCTCCGAACGTTACCCGTCTGTACTGGCTCTGAGATCCTCCTATGGGTCAGACCTGCACTTGGTTTACCTCACTCTACGCTGCATGGCAAGGGCCCTGTGAGGTCACCGTCAGCTTCTAAACATCACAAATGCAGGGGAACGTTCAGGAGGGGGCTGATCCGCTTAAGCTTTTAACATTAAGAATACCAAATGTGGAGACTCGGAGGTGACATAATGGCTAACTCGCTGGCTACGTCGCTGGAATCTCATGTAGTTGACCGCACGTTGAGTCCCAGACCCGGAGGCTTAAACTCACGCCGGGCGCATGTGCATGCGTGCCCAAGATCCCAAGAGGAGAATGGAGGAGAAGGGATTGCACTTGGCCATCCCCTCTGGGGAGTAATTTCTCGCTTTCTGTGTCTCTCTCTTCCTTTCTGGCAAGTGCGTGCACCCTATAGCAAAAAACTCTCAAAAAAAAAAAAAAAAAAAAAGAATATCAAATGTGCATGCCCAAGATCCCAAGAGGAAAATGAAGTAGGAAGGGATTGCAGTGTGGACATTCGCCAGGGAGTGATTCCTTGCTTCCTGTCTCTTTGTCTCTCCAGTAATCACACACACCCAATAGCAAATACATCAAGAAAATTAAAAATAAAAATAAACGGGTGTGAGGAGAGAATAGGAAAGGCAGAATAGGACACTGCCCTGATGACCCCCTGCAGAAACACGGATTTGAACACTCGCCCGCACATAAAAGGCCTTTAGGAGACCTAAGGAAACCAGCGGAGAGGTCGGAGTACTCGTTACAGCACACTAATGAGGGAAGACTCATTGAAGAGGGGAGCACAGCTTTACTTCACCCCCACCGTTCCTCCCCACCCTGAGCACCACACAGTGAGATACTGCCCCCCTGGGGGAGAGAGAGGGCAGTCTGCAGAGAACCTTGCCTTGACCCCCAACCTAGACCCCACCATAGTAAGACAGCCCCTTATACACAGTCCCCCCACCCCTGCAACCCAGCCCAGGGTAGATCCTTACTTTCAGGTCAGTACTTGGAACTGACCCTCCAGATTTACCCGGGGCCAGACGGGAACTTCCCCCTGCCAGGTAGATTTGATCTGAAGTCTGCATCACTATTGCTAACTACAGAAGCTGTAGTTTCCAAACAACCTCAGAACCAGGCAGCCCTCGGGGTAGAGGGATCTGTGGGCACACCCCGCTGATGAGCTACCCTCAGTGGCGGCGTCTCTGGCTGTGTCCCAGTGCTAGGCCAGCCTCAGCAGCCCCAGGATTCCAGCAACGTGCTGGGCCAGCTGCTGTGGTCCAAGGCGTGGGTTGCCTAGCAACACCAATGACTGCAGCACCGTGGGCTTAGAGATCATGCCCAAGGATCTACCAGAATCTTGGACAGATTTAGTCTTGAAGAGTGTTCCCAGATATAGCCAGAATGTGAAGATTGGACCATACTTACTTTTTTTTTCTTTGGCTATAGGGTGCATGCTCTCACCAGAAAGACAGAGAGAAACAGACAGAAAGTGAGAAATCACCCCCTGGGATGATGGCCACACTACAATCCCTTCTCCATTCTCCTCTGGGGATCCTGGGCACACACACACATGTGCCCAGCATGAGTTTAAGCCACTGGGTCCAGAACTCAAACTATGGTCGACTACATGGGAGTCCAGCGACATAGCCATTACACCAACTGCTGGTCCCCCATACCTACCTTTTTAATGCCCAGATATGGTCGCACAAACACAAAGCTCAAAGACAATGAGGGAAATAGGTTGTTACCAAAGGGATAAATTAACATGCCAGTGACTGATCCTAAATAGAGCTATATAAACTGCTTGACGAAGAGTTTTAAATATCTTTTTTTAAAAACCTCGATGAAGCTCAAGAATATATAGATAAACAACGAAGTGAAATGAGGAAAACAATAGCTGATTAGAACAAGAAATTTAACAGAGATAGAAATAGTGAAGAAAAAACTCAAATAGAAATCCTGGAGTTGAAAAATACAGTGAACAGAATGAAAACTGCAATAAACAGTATCAACAATAAAATTGATCAAGGAGAAAAAGGAATCTGTAAACTCTTACACAGGTTATTTGAAAATATACAGACTGGGGACCACCAGGTGGTGTGGTAGTTAAGGGAGTTGGACTCCCATATGGCCAAGCTAGGTTCAAGTCTCAGTTCTGGGAGCTTGCTTTCTCACTTTCTCTCTCTCCCTTTCCTCTCCCACTCTGCCCCTCTCTGGTCTAATTTAAATAAATAAATAAATAAATGAAGTTAAATAAAATAATTCTTAAAAAAAAAAGTGAGAAAGGGAAGAAAATTCTACCATTTGTGACAACGTAGATTCACATGAAAACTGTTACAAAACGTGAAATAATCTAAGCAAGAAAGACAAAAGGCCTTGTGATATCAGCATACGTGGATGTAAAAGAGTTGCTCTCACCGAAGTAGAGTAGACCGGTGGTTACCAGGGGTGAGGCGTTTAAGAGGAGAAGGGTGGCGAGATGTTCCTTAAAGAAAACGTCATTTCCCTTAGATAGGAGGAGTACATGAAGAAGATCTATGTACAGTGTGGTGATGATAGTTGATGACATACTGCATGGTTTTTTAGTTTCTTTCTTTCACGAGAGAAAGTGAGAGCTTGTGTGTGGAGAGAAACAGAGGAGGCAACACTCCCAACAGGGTTGTTGTTTATTTAATGATAAGCACATAATAAAATAAATTAACATATGATATCTATGTGATTTTGGAATCATTTTCAGTGTCACAAGCCTCAGGTTAATCTTTTGAGAGAATTTTAGCTGAAAAGGAGGAAAATGCCTCCTTTAGGCTTCTTTCTATCAAATGTAAAAATGGCCGAATTCTCCACTGAGTCCACTAACTGGAAATAGGTAGTGCCTGAATTCGAACTACCATTTCCTTTTTCTTTTTCTTCCTTTCTTTATTATTTCAAACAATGAAGTTTTATTCAAAACAGAATATAGCGTGAGTTGATTGTTATTAGCCTAATTACGTGAATATTACAAAAGTTACATTTATCCAGAAAAGAGGTCTTGGCGTCATGATCCACTCCCCGCCTTCGTCTGCCGTAGATCGCGGGTTTACGCTGGGTGTACGGAGGGAGGTCTTCGAACTCGAACCAGGACCCTCCCAAGGTGGGATTTCCTTAGAGTTTCACATTTTACCACAGAGCCACAGTTTGGCCTTTGTATCCTTTTTGTTTTGTTTTAACTTTTCTTTTGTTTCTTTCATGAGGCAGAGCGACAGTGTGAGAAACCAGGAGAGAAGCAGCATGCCAGAGAGACAGGCGCCTACTCAGGGTCTTGTCATGCTGTGCTCCCCTGCCCTAGCCCTGTAGTCTCACAGGATCACACATGATCACACATGTTTTAAGTCAACCGAGGATCTGAATCCCAGCTGGCCACAGGCTCCAGCATTACAGAGGGTGGCATTCCAGCATGTGCCACCAGGGCTGGGCCAATAAATTCAGAAGTGCTGAGAGAGTAAATGGTAACAGTGCAAGGTCATGCATTTTGTAAAAATGTATTTATTTAATTTCATTTGTTATTATGACTTTTAACATTTTTTTTGAGAGGTTTTCGCTAGAGGGTGAGTGCGCTCACCAGACAGACAGAGAGACAGAGAGACAGAAAGTGAGAAATCACCCCCCAGGGGGGATGGTCACGCCGCAATCCCTTCTCTTCCATTCTCCTCTTGGGATCTTGGGCATGCACGCACATGCGTCCGGCGTGAGTTTTAAGCCACCGGGTCCGGGACGCAAACCGCGGTCGACTACGTGAGAGTCCAGCAACATAGCCATTACGCTAACTGCTGGTTCCCATGATTTTTAAAATTTGACCAGAGGGAAACTCAGAGAGTGCAAAAAGGAAAGCAAGAAAACAAGCCACCAGGTCCAACACTCAAACCCTGGTTGGCAGTGAGAGTCCAGCACCTTAACCACCACACCACCTGCTGACCCAAGTAATACATTTGTTAATTAGCTAGATAGACCCATTCCACAAAGTATCTGTTAGTCAAAACATTATGTTGTACACAATAAATACATATAATTTTATATGTCAGTTTAAAGTATATGAAAACTTTTTTAAAAATAAAAGATAAATAGCTTCCAAAAACAAAGAAATGTTAGGAGCACGTGTGGGAATGGGCACTAAGAGTCTGGGGTAATGCGGGAGGAGCAAAGTTGGATCCAGCTGAGTTTATTGGCAGGGACTCAGAAGCAGATTCTGCATTCACTGCTGGGGCTTGTCTAGAGTATTGAGTGACTGAAATACGGATCAAAAGGGGCCCACAGTAAGCAAACCCAGAATAGGAGAAGGGATTCAAAGCCTTAGGGAATCAGAACGTCAGAGTAGATCTGTCATTTACGACCTGTTAGCACCCTGGGAGAGTCGAGGAGACAGCCACACGTTTCAACAGTACTGTGAAAAAACAACTTGTGAGGGCACCAACCAATATTATTATTATTATTATTATTATTGTGCTATAGAGCATGTATGCTCACCAGAGAGAGACAGGGAGAAAGTGGGAAATCACCCGGGGATGTGGGGGGAGGGAGTGGCCACACTGCAATCCCTTCTCCTCCATTCTCTTCTCTGGACTTTGGGCACACACACGTGCCCAGACTGTTTTTCCAGTAGGCCATGTGGAATTCAATGCCTTCACCACCACACCACTTGTACCCCCTACACACAGACTCTTTTACCATAGGGTGTGTGTGCTCCTGGAAGACAGAGAAGGAGAAAGGGGAAGTGAGAAAGCACCCCCAGGTGGTATCTCCACACTGCGCCCTCTTCTCCCTTCTCTTCTCCATTCTCCTCTCAGGTTTTGGGCACATAAGCACAGGCAGCCAATGTGTTTTCATGCTGCCGGGTCTGGTACTCACACTGCAGACAGCTATGTGGGATCCAGCGGCCTTACCCTCCACACCATCTCCCGGCCCTGGACCCCCAGCATTCTTGAACTCGCAGCACTCAGTGGCCAAGAACAGGTGGGTGTGGTCACTGCAGTGGACAGCAGAGTCAGAGCGGCAGTCAGAACAGTCTACCTCAGACGCCCACAGCTCGGGTCGTCGGCCATGTGTTACTAGAAGTGAGATAGATTGGAACCCGACTAATTTCTTACTTGGACTGTGTAGGCAGAAAAGTTCTAGTCAAATGAAGAAAGGTCTAACTTGGACAATAAAAAGCCATTGCCTCTCAGTCATTTCCCAGATTACAGCCAGTTTGCAGGCCCAGAACCCCTTGAGTGAAGGTAAGGCTGGATGCATTCGAAGAAGGGTCCTAATACACTACTGCAAATGTACACTATTATTTCTCCCAGTCTTCCCAAAGGGACCCATACCCTATTAACAGGGTAGTTAGAAAAAGAAATGATCAGACTTTATAGTGAACCCTGAACATTCACTCTAAACTGACTAATTCCAACAAACTCCAAATATCTGTGGCCTACTAGGCAGAGTAGGGTTTTGTGGAAGTCAAGAAACCCCTGGAGCTGTCGCTCAGGAGAGGCTCTCTAAACCGGTCCTATGGCCATTGGCCCCTCCAGATGCCTTATTGGGACAGAGCATCTCTGCAATAGGTGTGACCCCCAATTGGTTCCGTGATGTTGGAGTGGAGACTACGTGATGAGAAAAGCCAAGGGCAGTCATAGGACCGCCTCCACCTAGAAAACTAGTAAATTGAAAGCAATCCTGCATCCCTGATTAGGGCCACATCGAGGA
>NW_006203752.1:11945-14190 GCF_000334495.1 Tupaia belangeri chinensis
CCATACCTAGAAGCGCTCCACCCTCACGTGGTAATGGCATATGATTGGCAGGATCCCAGAAGACCCTGAAGGCAAAAGTGAGTTACTCGAGGAAGTGGCCCAAATGTCCATGGCCTCTCTTCTGCTGCACTAGCTGCTCACTCAGGCTCATGCTATGGTCTCAGTGGAGATTCCCTACAGTCATTTGACAGGAAGAGGAGACTGAGCCCAGGTTAATATATGATTGTCCATGATATTCAGCCACCACACAAAGTCGGCAGTAATGGGACTATAGCTCCTTCCTGGGGTCGACATCCCCTAAGGACAGTGGTGATGGGAAACCCTCCCAGGGGGCAGAACCTGGAGAGGTGCACCTGGCTGATCATTTTGCTTAGAGGGAGAAATGTCAAGGTTCTATACCAAACATGGGGTGTGGTCCATGTTTTGTCAAGGAGAGTTGGAAAGAACATAGTATGGAAAAATCAATGACTAGGACAGTTGGGGACTGAGTTTTAATAATCAAGTGGATAGGGTGATTCATTCTGTGGATACCAGTCAGCTTCTTTCCCCAGCCACCCCTGTCAACACCCAGAACACCCAGTAGGCTCATGGATAGAGGTTGTGCAGGGGCTCAGGGACATGGACTTAAATCATCAAGGCTAGGGGCCGGCAGGTGGCACGGTGGTTGAGGTCGCTGGACTCCCACATGGCTGACCATGGTTCGAGTCCTGAACCTGGCAGCTTGCTTTCTCACCAAGTTCCTCTCTCTCGCGCGCGCGCGCTCTCGCTCTCGCTCTCGCTCTCTCTCTCCCCCTCTCTGGCCAAATTCAATAAATAAATAAAGTTAAATAAAATAATTCTTTAAAAAAAAATCATCAAGGCCAGTCCGGCTGCATCCATTGCTGAGCACCCAGTCGGTCAGGAGCAGAGACCCACACTCGGTCTCCAATTCGGCCACATTCCCGGGGGTAATTAGCAAGTAGATGGTTTTGTGTTGTCCTGTCATGGGATGAAGTGTTTTGTTCTTACTGGACTAGATATTTCATCTGGACTAGATGTTCTTTCTTTGCATTGACTGCTTCTGCCAAAATTGTCATCAGTGGACGTATAAAGCCTTACTTGCCTTTAAGGTATTCCACACAGCATTGCTACTGGCCAAGGGACTCACTTCCCAGCCATAGAAGTGTGAACATGGGCCTGTCCTCATGGTCCCATTGGTATGACCGTGTTTCCACAACCTAGTAGCAGCTACGACTCTAGCAATAGCAGAGTGGATATTTGAAGACTCAATTACAGGACCAGGTAGGTGGCATTACTTGCATGGCGGGGGCCAGGTTCTCCAAGGTTTATGCTTCGAATAAGCAGCCAGTACATCGCTGTTTCTCCTACAGCATAAAATCTAGGATTGGGATGAGAGTGGCACTATTCATACGCTGGGGGTCACTAAGGCCATTCCTCGTCCTGCAACTTTATGATCATCTGGCCAGGCATCTCAGTCCCCGAGGGAGGCATGCTTTCCCCAGGACATACACTGAATAGGAAGTTTAGACCTTCCTCCAGCCACTCTGGGCCCCTTCTGCATCCATGCTTTCCCCAGGACATACACTGAATTGGAAGTTTAGACCTTCCTCCAGCCACTCTGGGCCCCTTCTGCATCTAAACCTGCAGTTACTGTGCTAATTGCGGTGACTGATCCTATCTGTACTACACCACAATGAAGGTAAGGAAGTAAGCCTTTATTATTATTATTATCATTGCCAGAGGGAGTGTGCATTTGCCAGAGACAGAGAAAGAGACAGAATGAGAGGGAAAGCACCCCTCAAAGGAGCATGCTCACACTGCAATCCTTTTTCCTCTATTTCTTCATCCTGTCTCAAAGGAGCATGCTCACGCTGCAATCCTTTTTCCTCTATTTCTTCATCCTGTCAAGATTTTGAGCATTCATGCCCATAAGCCTGGTACATTTTCACAGCTAAGGCCAGGACTCAAACTGCACTAAGCCCTGTGTGATCAGCTTCCTACGTGCAGGGCTTGACCACTGCTGTAGGGCCTGCCGAAGACCACGTGTCCTTATTGAGGAGATCCCTGAAGGCACCTCTTCGTGTTACCAGGCCCTGTGGTTAAGGTCAGCATAAAACTATAACAAGCTAATACAGGCAAAAACAAGGAATGGTCCAGACCCATTAAGAATGAAGTCTAGGGGTGCCCCTCCCCCTACACGGCCCCCCTACCCGCCCCTGCGCCTGTGGGGGGGCCACCCCCCCTG
>NW_006203752.1:16441-26565 GCF_000334495.1 Tupaia belangeri chinensis
AAGAAAGAAAGAAAGAAAGAAAGAAAGAAAGAAAGAAAGAAAGAAAGAAAGAAAGAAAGAAAGAAGACTAATTGTCATGAGTATTTCTGCCTTAGATTATGAATAAATCTGTGTGTGTGTATAAAAATATGTTTAGAGCCAGCAGATCATGTGGGGGTTAAGGCAGCTGGATTCCACATGGCTGAGTGCAGTTCAAGTCCCAGACCCAGTGGATTGAAAATCATGCTGGGCTCATCTACATGTCCACAATCCTGAGAGGAGAATGGAGGAGAAAGGATTGCAGCATGGCCATTCTCCCAGCGGGTGATTTCTTACTTTCCCTCTGTCTGTCTCTCTCTGGTGAACTCATGAGCTGTACAGCAAAAAAACTGAAAAACTAACAAAAAAGTCAAAAGAAAATTGCATTGATTTTAAATTTTTTTGAACCAAAGTAAATTTGCACTTTAATTCTAATTTTCCATAAACAATTTTTTTTTTGTTTTTGCTATAGGGTATGTGCTTTCACTGGGGCAAGAATGGGAGTGGGGAGGGAGAGAGGAGAGAGAAATAGAAAGCACCCACCCAGGGGAGATGACCACACCAAAATCCCTTCTCCTCCATTCTCCTCTGGGATTTTGGGCACTCATGCACACATGCCCGGCATGTTTTCCAAGCCACCAGATCTGGGACACAAAACGCTCAGTGGGCGATGTGAGATCCAGCCACCTTAACCACCATGCCACCTGACTGGTCCCCATGAACTTTTTGAAGTCCCTTATAAATGTTGGCCTACACTGTCTCAGCCCGGGGGAGCTCCTGTGGGGATGACGTCTCAACAGTGACAGAGCCAGAGATGGGTCTTCAACTCCTCTACTGGGGACAAGATCACTTAGACCTCAGCCCTCCCACCTGAGCTCTTCTTCCACACCACAGTGACCAGAGCGCCAAGGATAACCAGGCCAGCAATGATGTCAATGGGAATGGTGGCTGAGGAGATGGCGCTGAGAAAGGAATGGAAGGTGAGAGGCCCGTATTCCCCAATGTCAGCCTTGACCCTGCTGAGAGTCTCTAGAATGACTCCTGCTTTCCCTGACCAGAGGCTCTGAGTACACCCCCTCTAAGCACATCTCATGGTGAGGGGCTCCGGCAGCCCCCATGCTAGGTATGGCACATGTATCCGCTCCTCTCCAGAAGGCACCACCACGGCCGCCCACTTCTGGAAGGTTCCGTCCCCTGCAGGCCTGGTCTCCACCAGCTCCATGTCCTGGGTCTGGTCCTCCCCATCCCGCTGCCAGGTCAGGGAGATCTCCTCAGGGGAGAAGCCCAGGGCCCCACCTCAGGGTGGCCTCATGGTCAGAGGTGGGGTGGTGGGTCACGTGTGAATTCGGGGATCTGAGGGGAAGAGTCAGGAAGTACAGGTACAGTGCACTCCTCGTGGGAACAGTGCTCACGTGACCATCCTAAGAATGGAGAGGACGACTGGGATAAATGCAGGGAGCACAAGCCTGGACACCAGCCTGGACTCAGAGCTCTGGAACCATGGCTTCCCTGGAAAGTTCTAGAATCAGGTGAAACAGCCCAGGATAGGAGGCCCTCAGGTTTCTGAGAGAAAAACAAGGACTTGTGGTCCTGACCTGGGTAGAGGATAAGTGACTCAGAAAACTTGGGAGTCAGACCTCAAGCACAGCAGGTGTGAGGTAAAGAACAAGGCCAGAGAGAAAAAGGGCCCCAGGGTACCCAGCGTGTTGCCAGAGTGGAAGGGAGCCATGATCTGTTATTTCAAGGAGGGTCTCCCCCTCCAACCCTGGAGAGGCTGGGTCCCTTAGTTGTCCCTGAGAGGAGAGCAGGCCCCTGGGCAAGGCACTGTCTGTACCGGGGATCTGAGTCTGAAAGGCCCGCCTGGAAACAAGAGAAGGCTGAGGGGCCTGCTTGGTGCCTGGGTTCACAGTGGACAGCAGGGAATTGGGGTGGAGAATTACCATCTGCACTGTTTATCCAGGGATGCATGTACTGATGTATTCTTTAGTGTTTTTACTCCAGGTTGATGTTCAGATATTTATGCGTAAGTGTTACACGATTAAGTATTCTTGTACTTTAGGTAACCTCAAGTGCCGTTCCTTGTACCCAGTTGTCATTACGCATAAACTTTCATACTTACTGAATTTTTTTGTTAATTCGTCAGAGGGTGCGTACATTCACCGGAGAGAGACGGAGACAGAGAGAAAAGCGCCCCCTAATGGGGCCTGGTCATGCTGCAATCCCTTCTCCTTTTTTCTATCCTGTAGGGATTCTGGGCGTGCACACACAGGCCCGGTTAATTTCTCAAACTGCCAGGTCTGGGATTCACACAGTGAAATCAGCCATGATATTTTAAGTTTATGTATTTCTTCCATGAATCAAACAGACAGAGAAAGTAAGAGAGGCAGAGAGATAGGTACCCCAATAAGGCCCTCCTAACATGATCCACCCCGACTTCAGCTATCCCAGATCACCAACATGCTTGAGGCTGGGTTTAGGGAGGTCTTTAGATGTGAGCTCAGGACCTGCCCAAGTGGGTCAGCCTTGTGGAATGTTGTGTTACACTGTGCCTCCTTCTGTCCCCAGAATAAACACTTTTTAAAAAAATCCTCCCTTGGATCAGCAGAGGGCGCAGTGGTTACATCGCTGGACTTCCGCATAGTCATAGTGGATTGCACTTTGTGTCCTGGACCTGGTGGCTTAAAACTCAGGCCCAGTGTGTGTGCGTGCAAGCCCAAAATCCCGAGAGGAGATTGGAGGAGAAGGGATTGTGGAGGGGCCACCCCTGGGGGGTGATTTCTCTCTGTCTCTCTGTCTCTCTCTGTATGTCTGCAGAACACACAAGTCCTATAGCAAAAATCTCTCAAAAAAAAATAAAAAATCCCATACATTATCGAATTACTTCTGAAAAGCACTGTGCTGACTGACATGCCGCCGTCACTCAGCCCACGGTTATGGAGCCCTTACTCTGTACCAGGACTATGGCAGATCCCAATATACGAGTGGTCACAACCAGACAGGGCGCTCGCCCAGGGAGCTCGTGTTCCAATTATATAGACAGAGGAGCACAACCATTGCTCTTCTCTCAGGTACAACCGTCATGGAGGAAAATGTGTCTGCGCCAAAAGACTGGTGGTAGGGGTGAGGGTGAGGGATGCATTTTATTATTTAAAAAAAAAAGGAAGAGATTTTTGTTATAGGAGTCTGCATTGGCCAGGAAGACAGAGAGAGACAGAGAAACAGAAAGGAAAAAATGATCCCCCGGGGGGATGGCCACGCTGCAATCCCTTGTCCTCCGTTCTCCTCTCAGGATTTTGTGCACAAGCGCATACATGCCTACCATGAGGTTTAAGCTACTACATCCAGGATTCAAACTGCAATCCAGGGAGTCCAGCAATGTTACCATTGTGCCATCTGCTGGTCCCTAGGGGAAGTACTTAGACAAGGTCATTTTAAAGATTTCTCTGAGGCTTAGACCATCCTAGTTGTGAGACCTGCTCCCAGATCTGACTAATGTGTGAAGGAAGAAACGCATATATCCAATTTTCATATTCTCCATCATTTATCATAATTTGATGACAACCATATTCTAAATCCAAACTCAATTACTATTTTATAATTGATAACAGAATTACCTTTGATCTTAAAAGGCTATAACAGGATTAGGCATATAAAGAAGTTAGCATAATGGCTGTGTTGCTGGACTCCCACGTAGTCGACCGCGGTTCGCGTCCCAGACCCGGTGGCTTAAAACTCACACCGGGCACGTGTGCGTGCGTGCCCAAGATCCCGAGAGGAGAATGGAGGAGAAGGGATTGCAGCGTGGCCATCCCCCCCGGGGGGTGATTTCTTGCTTTCTGTCTCTCTGTTTCTCTCTGTCTGGCGAGCACACGTGCCCTATAACAAAAACCTCTTCAAAAGTAAAACAAACAAACAAACAAAAAGAATATTGATAAATACTTGCTCTTTTTTTTAATGCTTGCTCTTAATATTCTGCATGCTTCGAACAAGGAGATGAACAATATACCACTGTATTTGATCTGTGCGAAAGGACATGGAAGTTGTATTCCTGGAGAAAAAAGTGTGTTGCACTTCCTCACCTTTGTTTCGGGCTTACTACACTTCCTGTGTCAAAGTTTACTTTATTTTTGATGGAGAGAGCATGAGTGTGCAAATGAAAAGGACGCCAACAGGGTCGTGACACCCTGACCCTTTCCTCAGCCCTGGTCAGGATCGTGGGCACCATGACAAGCGCTCTGGCATTCTCCAGCTGACCTCAGGATCCCAATATGCGGTCAGCCCTGTGGCTTCCTGCACTGACGTCCATTTGCTACTGACCACGCCATCAGGCTGGGCCTAGTCTTTTTATTTTAATTTTAGGTTTCTGCCATAGGGCACGTGCGCTCACCAGAGAGAGATGAGAGAGGGAAAGTGAGAAATCCCCCCCCCCCGCCCCCAGGAGGGATGGCCATACTGCAACCCCTTCTCTTCCATTCTTCCCTCAGGATTTAGGGCACACACACAGGGACCCAGCATGTTTCCTTAAGCCTTTGGGTCCAGGACTCCAATCACAAAGTTAGTCATGTGGGATCCAGTCACCTTAACTACCATGCCACCTGCTGGCCCCTGGCCTAGTCTTTTCAAAAATAAAATAAATGGGAGCCATTGCAGTACATTGAGCTCCATAGAGAGCCAGACGGGCACTGGGCGACTCTGCGTCTTGGAGGAAAGATAATTAGACATGGGCCAAGGAGATCCTAAGAAGCCGAGAGGCAAAATGTCATCATACGCATTCTCTGTGCAAACTTGCCGGGAGGAGCACAAGAAGAAGCACCCAGATGCTTCAGTCAGCTTCTCAGAGTTTTCTAAGAAGGGCTCAGAGAGCTGGAACACCACGTCTGCTAAAGAGAAAGGAAAGTTTGAAGATACGGCAAAGGCCGACAAGGCCCGTTATGAAAGAGAAATGAAAACCTATATCCCTCCTAAAGGGGAAACAAAAAAGAAGTTCAAGGATCCCAATGCACCCAAGAGGCCTCCTTCGGCCTTTTCCTTGTTCTGTTCTGAATATCGCCCAAAAATCAAAGGAGAACATCCTGGCCTATCCATTGGTGATGTTGCAAAGAAACTGGGAGAGCTGTGGAATAGCACTGCTGCAGGTGATTCACAGCCTTATGGAAAGAAGGCTGCTACGCTGAGGGAAAAATACGAAAAGGATATTGCTGCATACCGAGCTAAAGGAAAGCCTGATGCAGCAAAAAGGGAGTTGTCACGGCTGAAAGAGCAAGAAAAAGAAGGAGGAGGAAGATGCAGAGGATGGGGAAGAAGAGGAAGATGAAGAGGATGAAGAAGATGATGCTGATGAATAAGTTGGTTCTAGCGTTTTGCTTCCCTTGTCCATAGAGCATTTAACCCCCCTGTACACAACTCACTCCTTCCAAAGAAAAGAATTGAAATGGAAGGCTGTGTAAGGTTTGTTTTTAAACTGTACAGTGGCTTTTTTTGTATAGTTAACACACTAGCGAATGTGTCTTTAGCTAGCCCTGTCCTGGTGGTATTTTCAACAGCCACTAACCTTGCCTGGGACAGTAGGGGGCGGGTTGTCAATTGGCATGGAAATTTAAAGCAGGTCTTGTTGGTGCACAGCACAAATTCGTTATATATGGGGATGATAGCTTTTTCATCTTCAGTTGTCTCTGATGCAGCTTATACGAAATAATCGTTGTTCTGTTAACTGAATACCACTCTGTTGCAAAAAAAAAAAAAACTGCAGCTGTTTTGTTGACATTCCGAATGCTTCTAAGTAAATACATTTTTTTTCATTGAAAAAGAATAAAAAATAAAATAAAATAAAATAAATGGGAGAAAGCTGGAGACTTCTAAGTTTAAAGAGTGCAGGGTTACATCTGAATACATTACCACCCTGGGATCTTTTCCTTTCTTTTTTTTTTTCTTTTAGGGTTTTTACATTTTTGCCATAGGCCAAGTACTCTCCTGGGAGAGAGACAGTAGGAGGTAAAGTGGTGAGTCAATGGCCACGCTGCAGTCCCTTCTCCACCACTGTCCCCTCGGGATCTGGGGCACACAGTCATGCCCGAGTGATTGTCTTTTGTCTTTTCCAAAGAATTATTTATATCTATTTGTCATTATTATAATTATTATTATTATTAAATGTTTAAATCGGGGCCCATGAGCTCAGCAGCTCTCTGCGTCTTAGAGCCTGGGGTCCAACACTGGTGCCTGTGTATACCCGGGAGAGGTCACGTCAAGCGACAAGAGATGAAGCTCCTCAAGGAATTTTGTAACCAAAGCTCTATCAGACACCCCCAACAACACCCCCATCTCCTCCACCCCCCAACCCCCACCCCCCCACTTCTTGGCCGGTTTCAGTGAGTCACTCTAGTCTTTGGGATGACCTTGAGGCCTGCTTGGGGAGGGGCAGCCATTCTGGGCTCTGTTAGGTTTGACTTGGGAGCTGTGGCCAAGTCAGAGGCGGCAAAGGCGAAAATACCACGGTCAGGCTTTGGGGTTTAATAAAACCAGCATAATTTATTCTGTGCTGTCAGGTGAGGTCCCTCAGTCTGGTCAGAGGCCCAAGGAGTCACACCCAGGGTGGGTGCTGCTCGTTCTTAAAGGGCCGTTGTCCAACAGGTGCTCGCCATGGGTCCTTGTCTGGCCCATGAAGTTCAGTTTCTGTTCAACTTTGGCGGCCTGCCTAACGCTGAAGGGAGGGCAAGTCCCTTGGTGAAGGCGGGCCAGGTGTGGACAACAGGAAAGTTCCTGCTGGAGGGAATGTTTCTGCCATGTTTCTTTTCCCCTCCCCCAGACCTTACCTTCCAACATTAAAGGGATAAGGGGTGAGGACTGCTCTGGCTGCTTCAGGCTGTTAAGGGGCATCGATCTGGGGCCCTCTGGTCGGAGGGTCTTGGGGAAGAGGCACGTAGGGGTGCAGGAGTATCTGATTAATTGCCACTCGAGCGATGGTGGATGCACGTTCCCTGAGGAAGCGTAAAACACAGGGCGCAGAGGCCGGGATGAGACATAGCAGCATGATGAGTCTTAGAAACGGGAGCATCCAGAGTAGCAAGGATTTGAAGAGATTTGTGTATAGGGCTGTGAGCAAGAGAACACAGTGTCTCCGCAGAGGACGAACATCCCAGGGGGGGGGGGGGAGCGGGCAGAGCAACAGGGGGGCAGGCCAAGGTGAGGTTAGGCGTGTAGAGGAGAGAGACCCTGGAGAACTGTGGAGAGGCAGCAACGCTGTGGACAGAGGTATAACTGACCTGGAATGAGGGGGTGCCTGAATGGCGACTTGTGACCATCTTAACAGTGGGGGGCAGAGCCAGCAAGAGTTACTGTGGGTGGGGTCCAGGGAGGCCAGAAAATGGAAAGTAGAGTTGATTAAAGCTGGCACTTGGGGGCTTGGGGAAGGAGAGCGTGAAATTACTGGGGCCAAAATTTTCTGGATTGGTCGAGTAGGGGTTATGATAAACTTTAAGTATTTCTCTAATACCCCCAGGGCCTGTACCCCAGGCATCTACTCAGATAGCTGCCTGCTGGGTGGACAGCCAGAGACAGACAGATGAGTTTCTGATGGTAAATGGGACTGGATTAGAGGTCATGGGGGTGCAGCCCTGAGGGGGCCAAAGATTGACCGCAGGGCTGCTAAGGTACCCCGAATGGTCAGGCTGCAGAGTGACAGGAGGAGCGCCTGTCCCAAGCAGTCTTACTGATAATCCCTTGATCGTCCCAAGTGTGTTGCACCTGGAATTCCCACTCGGTAACTGTCAAGGCGTCCCAAGTGTGCTGTACCTGGAATTCCCACTCGGTAACTGTCAAGGCAGTCCATTCCAAAGGCCAAGGGGAGGAAGAGGGGGCCAGGCATGGCTAACCCTGCGGGGAGGAGGTAGCCCCGGTTAGCCAGTCCAGACATTTCAGACTTACATGATTCTCACGAGTAGGAGATACAAAACATGTTAGCAAAAGCCTTTTCCAGAACACCCATTCCTGTGGGGCCACCGCAGCTAGTCCGACAGAGAGAACTAGGGCTAGTGTGATGGGGAGGGCCTGAGCAGTCATTGTAGGGGAGGGTAGAGATGACATAGGCTCCTGCTGTGGGAAAGAAGAGGGTTTTTTAAGAGTTGGGACTGTGGGGTTGACCTGGTCTGGAGAAATGGGTGGGGGAGGGACCAGCAGTTAGCATAATGGCTATGTCTCTGGACTCCCATGTAGTGGACCGCGGTTCACGTCCCAGACACGGTGGCTTAAAACTCACACCAGGCGCATGTGCGTGCATGCCCAAGATCCCGAGAGGAGAACGTAGAAGTGATTGTGGCGTGGCAATCCCCCCTGGGGGGTGATTTCTTGCTTTCTGTCTTTCTGTCTCTCTCTGTCTGTCTGGCGAGCCCACGTGCCCTATAGCAAAAACCTCCCCCCAAAAAAACAAAAAGAAATAGGTGGGGGAGGTAAGTCTGGCGGGGGAACAGGTAGAGGAGGCCAAGGAAGGGGAGGAGCTCAATTGAAGGGTGACATGTAACCTTTGAAGGATGTCATGGCCTAGGAGGGGTGTGGGACATGTGGGAATGACAAGAAAAGAGTGGGTGAAGTCTGTTTTCCGAGGCGGCAGGCTAAGGGTTCGGTAGAGAGAGGACGTGAGGGCCGGCCATCAGTACCCACAGCAGAGACCTGGGAGGGTCATAAGGGGTCAGGACACGTTGGGAGGATGGAGTAGGTAGCCCCGTGACCACCAGGAAGGTGAACGACTTACCCGCTACCTGAAGCTGGACCCTGGGCTCAGCGGGGTAATTGGGGTGGTCCAGTCTGGGGCCCATCAATCGTCAGCCAATCCCATCATGGCCAGGTCAAAATTGAGGTCGTGGATCTCCTCTCGGCATGGAGGCATCGGGAGTGGATCTCCGCTCCCTCTTTTGGGGCAGTCAGAGCCCCAGTGACCCATTTTGCCGCACCCAGGGCAGGGTTTAGTGGGCGGCCTGGGATCCGGGCATTTACAGGGCCAGTTGCCTGGAAGCAGATTCCTGGGGGAAGACTGTGTCTAGGGATCCCCTTCTGAAATGCCAGCCGAGGGCAGCCACCAGGCCTTGTGCTTGCATGGCAGCCACCTGTTTGGCCTGTTCGTGAGGAGCTACTTTAGCGTCCTCCTCTCAGGACTTGAAAACTTTAATTGCCATATTCACTAGGTCTCCTATGGGTGTCTGAGGGCCTTGTTCAGCCTTTTTGAGTTGTTGTTGTTGTTTTTGTTTGTTTGTTTTTTCTGTTACCAGTGGCTGACTGGGTGCTAAAAGGGTGGCCAGAACTACTGCCCTGACAGGATTTTCTTGGGAGAGTCGGGTATGGAGTTGCATAGCCTCAGCGAGGTGGCTCAAAACACGGCTGGGCATTTTTTTTTTTTTTTTTTTTTTTTTAGAGGTTTTCACTACAGGGCACGTGCGCTTGCCAGACAGACAGAGACATAGAGACAGAAAGCGAGAAATCTCCCCCCAGGGGGGATGGTCACACCGCAATCTCTTCTCCTCCATTTTCCTCTCGGGATCTTGGGCACGCACGCACACGCGCCCGGCGTCAGTTTTAAGCCACCGGGTCCGGGACACGAACCGCGGTCGACTACGTGGGAATCCAGTGACATAGCCATTACGCTAACTGCTGGTTCCCGACATGGCTGGATTTTTTTGACCCTGGGTGACTTCTTGTCATTTGTCATAATTTACTGCCTTTTGGGCTGCTTCTTCTATCCCTGCCTTAAGGCACTGCAACATGTAGTCACAATGCCAGCAGCCAAGGTCACCTTCCTGGTATCTCCTGCCGGGACCAACTGCGGGATTGCCTCAGTTCATACCCCTGCGGTGGCCTCCCCCACGTGGGCCCTGTCGGCGCCCTCTCTTCCCACCGCTTGTTTCCGGTCACACTCCTCAGGGTGGATGTCATAATTACGTGGACGTCATGCCAGGTGAGGTCACAGGCCTGTGTGGGACATCTGAGTTCCTTGATACACTGGGTGGGGTGGGCAGAGAAGGAGCCCAAGCGATTTTCAGTGGCGGACAGGCGGACAGATCCGCAAGGGGAAGAGGAACAGGGACTCCAAGGACTCCCTCAGGCCTGGCCACCTCCCCTAG
>NW_006203752.1:26688-39626 GCF_000334495.1 Tupaia belangeri chinensis
TTTAATGGGGGGCCAGTGTGGGGGGTCTCAGTGGAGAGGAGAGAGATTCCAGGGGAACAGTGAGAGCAGAGGATTCAGGGGGTTCAGAAGTTCCCTTGGAAAGGCAGGAGGGGGTTTTCGGCCCTCGCCCTCCTTGGCAAGCAGAATCTGGGAGGGAGGGCAGGTGGCGCAGGGGTGGGGGCAAGCGTGCTGACACCAAGAAGCCTGGACATATGGATTTCCGTCCACTTGCCCTTACTCTGACGGAAACTGGTAAGGTCGGTCAAGACGTTGAAATCCAAGTGCCCTTGGGCGGCCAGATCGATCCATTGTTCAGTGAATATTTGGGCCAAGCGCTGGTCAACAGGAAGATCAGGCCTCTTTGGGTTACGGAGGACACACTCTAAAGGTGTTTTGGGATCAGGTTTGGAGGCAGCAGACCCCATGGCGGATTAGACCTCCGGTAGAGAGAATGAGCCAAGAGGCGTCCCCTTGGGTATAATCTCTCAACAGATTGGAGGGTACAGGGAAGTACCCACTAGGCGTCCAGGAGATGAGAGGATCCTTAGGGTACCCCTGGGGCACCCGGAATGGATGGGGAGTGTTCCTGGCATGGCCGTGACTATGACAGAAACTCTGGAAGTCCAAAAGACAGGGCTGGGGTCCCTTACCTTCCCAGCCTCATGACAGCAGGAGAGGTCCCATGGAGGGGCTCTAACCTAGAGGCCTCCAGCCCCTCCAGGGTTTCCCTGCCAGATGTTAGGTTTGATTTGGGAGCAGTGGTGGTCAGAGGCAGCAAAGGCGAAAATACCAGAGTCAGGCTTTGGGGTTTAATAAAACCAGCATAATTTACGCGCTCTCGGGCCCAGGGCGCTCTCGGGCCAGGTCCCTGGGCCTCGGCCTGGTCCCTTGGCGAAGGCAGGCCAGTGGACAACAGGAAAGTTCCTGCTGGCGGGAATGTTTCCGCCATGTTTCTTTTCCCTCCCCCCAGACCTTACATGCTCCTGGGCAGCCCCAAAGTCTGAGTCGCCATCTCCAAATGGCTTAGTACAAACGTTGCACGGATCATTATTATTACTATTAAAGCATGAGAAGTCCTTTTGGGGAGCAGACTGACTTGGCACCCCAGGGAGGGTAGATGGTGCCACAGGATCTAAGTTAGGATCCTCCAGGAGGCCAGTGGAGTCCTCAGAGCGATTTTCCTGGATCTTTAGTCTTTGCTTCGGGTCCAGACCAGAGCAGGCTTCCACCACGACTGCCCTAAGCGCTCGGTTCTGGGTGGAACCCGCAAGTGCAGAAGCGTTTTCGGATCTTGGAGTTCAGTGCGGGCTGGGTGGGGAGGGAGCTGGCACAGCCTTTCCCAGCGGCCTGGGGTCGCGGGGTCGCTGTTCCGGGGTAATTGGAGTCCAAGTCGTGTTCGCGATCCGGGGTTCGGAAAGTCCTCCCACGCAGTCTGCATTTTCACAGCCGCGGGCGAGAACCGGAAACGTCCAGAAGCGCCCCGACCCGCCAGCGTCCCATGTTCTGTTACTCCCCACAAACCTCGGCCAAGTTCAGCCCTCAGGTCCGAAAGGCGCCGCCCACCGTTACGTAACCCCCAGGTGTTTCCCTGACGTGGCGGCGGTGCAGGGTCTATGCAGAGACAGGCTCCAGGTGTCCGTGAGTCCGGGGTCCAGAGGCGCGAGTGGAGGGACAGAAAGTAGGTGGTGGGGCCAAGCAGAAAGGGGCTGGGGGAGAAGTGGGGTCAGGGGAGGACAACCCTAAAGGCCAGGTGGGGAGATGACAGCCAGACCAAGCTCCTGGGAGGTCCCAAAGCCTGGGTCTGGGGCCATCATGGCTTCCCCCATAGCCAGAAAGGGGGAGACTGGCCCCTCTCTCTTAGCAGTCATCTCGAAATGCCTTGGACCAAACTTACCAATGATTACTTTTGTTATTATTAATTATTATTAAAATATTCGCAGTCCTTTTGGGGAGTGAGCTGAATGAGATGGTTTGCAGCAGCTGGAACACCATAGGAGCTCCTGGAAGAGCAGACATGATGGAGGAGAGGGCAGGGGCCAGGATCAGGGAGCTGGGTTCCTTCCCCTGTCTGCCTTATCACCTTGTGGAGTTCAGTGGGAAAAAATAGCGGCTGGGGCCGGCAGGTGGTGTGGTGCTTGGGGGCACTGGACGCCCACATGGCCAATCGCAGTTCGAGTCCCAGACCTGGCCACTTTATATTTCTCTCTCTCTCTCTCACTGTGTCCCTCTCTGGTCAAATTAAAATAACTAAATAAATTAAATTAAATTAAATAATTCTTTTAAAAAAAGGAAAAGAATAAAGAATGGTTGTGAGAATAGGACTAGATCCAGTCCCTGATGTGCTAAATAGGTGCAGGGTCAAGATAAATGAGGAAAATGCGTGTAAACCCAAGAAACAGCTCAGATCTGGGATGCGTGACATTTCCATCCACAGGGAAGTGTAGGCCAGGGGCCCTGGTGGAAGGCATATAGCGATGGGGATAGCTCAGCTTTAAGAAAGGAAAAAAAGTCGCAGGGCTGATAAAGATGGGATGGACAGGGTTCCTGACCCTGCAGTGCTCATGGTCTGGTGGCAGGGTGGTATAAGGGGTGACATGGGGTTTCTGTAGCAGTGCTGGTGCCATCGGGAAGGTTCATGGGCTGAAACAGTGGTTTTAAAACCTTGTCTGCACGTTGGAACCACCTAAGGGGCTTTAAAGGGTGCTGAGTTCTAGGTCCACCCGCAGTACACTGATTGGATTGGTTTAGCTCTGGCCTGGGCATCCGGGCATTGAACACTGTCCAGGTGGTTCTACCAAGCAGCTAAGTTGGAGATGTTCCAAAGACCAAGAGATCCATGTTGCGGATGGGGCTAAGCTTTGTAAAAGGCTTTCAGGATGGTATTATTATTATTAATATTGTTACTGAGATAGAATTCACGTGTGACATAATTGACCCTTTAGATTGGACAGTCCAGTGACTTTTAGCATAATGGTGAAGTCCTGCCACTGTCCGCACTGGCTCAGGGAACCAGTCTTTAAGATTGCAGAGAGGTGGGTGGGTTAGAAGGCAGGGCAGTGTGATCTAGGGGAGGGGAGTGCTTAAGCAGTGGGCCCTGGTGGGACAGGGTGAGGAGACCAGGGAGTCTGCAATTCAGAGGAGATGTCACCAGAGAATTGGGGTGGGGGTGTCAGACAGCAGATTGTGACAGCTGTGCATGGCTTGGGGCATTCTGGTTACAACTGGGACAACTGTTTAGGGAGCAATACTCCAGGATGAAGGTAGATGACAGATTGGGCTGAAGTGCTGAAGTAGTGGCCATGGAATTGAAAAGTGGCTGCAGGCCAGCAGGTGGCTTGGTGGGCCTGCACTCCCATGTGGCCGACTACAGTTCAAGTCCTGGAACCAGAGGTTTGAAAGTCACACTGGGCATGAGGGCATGCATGACCAAAATTGCAGGAGGGAAATGGAGAAGGGGTTGTGGTGTGGTCATCCCTCCAGTGGGATGATTTCCCACTCTCTGTCTCTCCAGCGAGGGCTTGCATCCTATAGCAAAAAATCTCTCTCGAACAAAATAAAAATAAAAAGTTGCCAGAGCTGACTGAGAGGCAGGAGAAAGAGGGAATCAGGAGGAATGAAGGAAGGGGCCAGGGGCCAAACCCAACATCCTGGGAGGCTGGCTCAAGTGCAGATTCCCAGTTGCCCTATGCGGACCTCCCTGAGTGTGCCCACGATCCAGATTGGCTGAGGCTGGGGATGGATGGCAGCATCAGGACTCTGGAAGGTTCTGTGAGGTTCCTGTGGCATGTGAGGGGCAGGCTGGCCCAGACTCCAAGAGGTCCTAAGGCAGGTTGGAAAAGGGAATTTGGAGCGAGGATGTTGGAGTGGATGAAGACCTGCCAGGTTGACCTTGTCATCTCCCAGGGGCTGAATAGAGAGGCCACCAAGAAAGCAGCCCTGGCTGGATCTTGGAGCCAGAGGGAGGAGAAAGAGATCAAAATGGCTGAAAGGTCAGAGAGAGTTTGAGGTCTCTTTGGAAGCTTCTGAGAGACAGCTGGGGCTGAAATCCTCACCTGGTATGCAAATCTGGTCACTGTGGCATTGCCAGTCATGCTGACAGTCACAGGGGCGGGGCGGCGGTTTGTGTTGCGTCTTCTCTAAGGTCGTTCAGGGGTAAGAAGGAAAGAAGACGCCCTGAGGAAGAGCCCTCTAGAGGCGGGGTGCACACGCCCTGCTTTGGGGTGGCGCAACCTGACGTCACTGGCACAGTCTTTAAAGTGATCAGCTCCGACAGAACTCGGATCTCGCCCCCTCAGCATTTGGCCCCACGTCCCCGCGCGTCTCACCCCGGGACTCCTGTGTCGCAGGCTGTTCTAGCCTCTCCTCTTTCTAAGCCCCAGAGTTATCCCGGCAAAGTTCGTCTAGGACTTGCAGACCAGGGCCTGGGGTTGGCGAGTCCTAGCCCGCCTTCTCGCTCGCGATTGGCTGGAGGCTCTCCTGAGTGAGTGTCCGCGGACTGCGCACCGGCGCGAGTGTCAACACAGCACACGCTTTATCCTCCGGTCCCCACTCTTCGCAACGCCGCGGTCGCGTGGGCTGCCCGTTTCGCGGGAGCAGGGATGCGGGCTCTGGAGGTGCGCCCAGCCCTGCCGTTCCTGGTCGGAATTGGCTTTTTTGTACTGGAAGCCGCTGCGGGTGAGCGGGGTTCTTGGATGTGCGCGACTGCGCGGGCGTCTACCCGGTCGGGCGGGTGTTAGTGCGTGTGGCCCGGCCACCGGGCGGTGGGCTCTGGCGGGGTGTCTGCGGGAGATGGGGGGGTACGGGCGGCGGTGCCGGGGTCCGTGGATCGCCCGCACCCCGCAGTCCCGCTTTCCTCATTGCTTTTCTATTCTTTCAGCGGTCTCCTCTGCGCTGCTCGCCGCGCCCGGCACTCCCCACCCCTCCCCGCACCATCTAACCTGCGCGGTTCTCTGGTCCCCTTGCTGCACCTGCTCTGCCTGCTGTCCTCTGTTTAAAAGATATGTTATTATATTTTTGTTTTATTTTATTTTAATTTATTTCACTGACATCGCAGCCCTTCTAGCAGCCCAGGGGTGCTTCCAGGGTTGCTCTTCCAAGGGCTCCAAGGGCCCGTCGAGGTCCGCCACTCAGGGGACACTTCCCATGGGCTTGTGGGGCTCTTCCTTTCCTTCAGTCCCTGGAGCCCAGTCCTCTCCCTGAGGACAGAGCCAGTCTCTGGTCCTGGGCAGGGGTTTGGGGGTGGGGTGGTGGAGGGGTTGGGGGTGTGGGGAGGCTGAGTACCAGGAACTAAGGAGGTGAGTGCAGGCAGAACCACTCTGCTCACAGCCGCCAGGCAGGGCATTCCTGTGCTTGTTCTCACACGGGGTTCTCTCCTGGCTGCCCCCCAGCCCACCTCAACAGGCCCCCTCTGTCCTGGACCCTCCCCTCCCTGCCCTCCCCTCCTGTCTACAGTTCTCTGATCCATTCTAGGGTGTTCTCACCCCTCATTCCCTCCCTGTCTCACCCAGGTCTCTGCCTCCCCCTTAGGTGTCTACAAGGAGCCCTCCCAGAGGTCACCCCATGTCACCCCGACCTCCTCCCAGCTTCCCTCACCCTAACTTTCTGGTGGTGCCTTTGTCCAGGGTCCTCTCTCTGTCCCCACTCCCCTCCAGTCCCCAGAAGGGAGGGGGTGGGGCTTGCTGAGAACTGCAGACACCCCAGACCTCCTTCTGGGCACCCCCTCCTCCCTCTCCAGGGCAGGCTCTGGCCTCACCAGCCCCACCCTGCTACAGTGCCCTCCATGACCCTCAGGTGGGGCTCAGCCTCTCCACCCAGGGCACCTCACCCTGCTGCACCCCTACCCACCTGCACTGGTTCCTTCCTGAGCTCTCACTCTCACAGGTCTCCCCTCTGTCCTCACCTGGAGCACCCCTCCTCTCCTGTCCACCCTACTCCAGGATCTCCCAGGCCACCCCTGCCCCACGCTCACCCCACCTCTCAATCCTTGCCCTGGACATTCATCTCTTGCCCTTCCCATCTCCCACCCTCAAGACCCAGAAAAGGCCCTTGGTCCAGCCCTTCCCTCCCTTCCATCCCCCTCTTCTGGTTCCTGTCCCCAGGGCTCTCTCCTGCCCTACTCACCTGTCCACCACCTTCAGGTGTCACTTGGGGCTGCTCTCCCCTCCTGGGGCCTTCTCCCTGCACCCCCTTCTCCTGTGATGGTTTCTGACCCTCATCCCGGTTTGGGGTGTGACCTGCCCCTCTCACCCCTCCTGCCCCCACTCTGCAGGCCCTTCCCCAGGCTGGGATTTTACCCATTTGCTGGATTCTCTCTCCTCTGGCCAGAGCCCCGGCCCTTTCTGTTTTTACAGGATTTCTTGGTGTACTGGACCCGTCTCTCTTGTTACGTACTTGTGAATAAATTAGACACAATATAACTCTTAGTGTTTAGCAGTGTTTGAGTGGATAGTTAGTGGCATTAAGTACGTCCACTTTTTGGTGCAACTTGGAACTCTGCAGTTAAGAGTTAGCAGCAGCTTCCCGTCCCCCCTACCCTGGTCCCTGCTCACAGCATTCTGCTTTCCGTCTCTGTGAATTTGGGTCCTCTAGGCGCTCATATGAGAGGGTCCTATAATGCAGCATTTGTCAGTTTTTATGGCTTATTTTACTTCCCACAGTGTTTCCAAGTCATTCATGTGGCAGCGTGTGTGATAATTTCCTTACTTTTGAACGTTGAACTATTGTACACCTCTATTATATATACATACTGTATATCTACACACACACACACATATACACCCTCTATATGCTGAATTCCCTTCATCAGCGGGTCGTCACTTGGGCTACTGCGACCTTTTAGCTGTGTGACTAATGCTCTGTGAACGTGCGTGTACAGATAACTCCTCACGTCCCTGCTGTCTGTTCTCTACTTAGCTGTACCCCCTGACGTAGAAAGGGTAGAGCAGAGGTAATTCGTTTTCATTTTCAGAACAACCGCCATGTTGTCTTCCACACGCTTTGTACCTCTGTACATTTCTTTCCTTTCTTTCTTTCCTTTCTTTCTTTTTTTTTTTTTTGAGAGGTTTTTACAATAGGGTACATGCACTAGTGGAGAGACAGACAGAGAGACAGAAAGCGAGAAGTCACCCCCTGGGGGCATATCCATGTCGCAATTCCTTCTCCTCCATTCTCCTTCCAGGATTTTGGGTGCACAGGTGTTCAGCATGAATTTTAAGCCACTGGGTCTAGGACTCAAACCATGGTCAACTATGTAGCGGTCCAGCAATATAACCATCATGCCTATCTAGTCTTTCCATAAGAGAGAGACAGAGCCAGCACCCCCAATGGGGTCTCAACACTGTGATCCACCTTCAGTCTCTGCCACTCCTGGATCATGGACAAACACACATACCCTGGAGGTCTCCCGGGGGTTTTTGTATGTGGGTTTTTTTGGTTTTGTTTTGTTTTGTTTTTAATAAGTTTTTTGTCATAGGGCATGTGCACTTGCCAGAAAGACAGAGAGAGGCAGAAAGCAAGAAATCACCCCCCCCAGGGAGGATGGCCACACCACAATCCCTTCTCCTCCATTCTCCTCTTGGGATTCTGGGCACGCACACATGCCCAGTGGGAGTTTAAGCCACTGGGTCCAAACTCAAACCACGGTCGTCTACATCAGAGCCCAGTGACATAGCCTTCATGGCAACTACTGCAGAATTTTTTTTTTTTCCAAAGAGAGATTATTTTGTATAGGGCACGTGAGCTTGCCAGAGAGACAAAGTGGGAAATGACCTCCGGAGGGGATGGCTGCGCCGCAATCCCTTCTCTTCTGTTCTCCTCTCGGGATTTTGGGCACGTGAACACAGGCACCAACTGTGACTTTTAAGCCACCCAATCTGGTACTTGAACTGCTGTCAACTATGGTGGGAGTCCAGCTATGTAACCATTCCGCCATCTGCTGGTTCTAAGGTCTCCAGACTTAAACTAGGACCCTTCCTACATAAGATTGCCTTGTAGAGCTTTGAGTTTTCTTGCTTCCAGTTTTTAAATGGAATAATTTCAACTTATCAACTACATGTTTTTCTTTTTTATTATGGCTAGAGTGTGCATACATTTGCTGAAGAGAGACGGAGAAAAAGAGAGAGAGAATGTAAGAAAGCATCCTCTGTGGGAATGGTCAGGCCACAGGCTCTTCTCCATTTCTCCCTACTTTAGAATTTGGGGCACACACACACGCACGCACCCAACATGTCTCTTGAGCCTCTGGGTCCAGGACTTGAACCACACATTTGGCCATGTAAGATCTAGCCACTTTAGCCACCACACCATACACTGGCCCCAATTTAGTCTTTCTACAATTTTTATTTTATAATTTCTTATTGCCATTTATATATATATTTTTTCTTTTGCCTTGTTTTTTAGAGAGAGAGCTGTTTGCTATCGGGTGTGTGCACTCTCTAGAGAAACAGAGAGAGACAGAGAGCAAGAAAGCGAGAACTCACTCCCCAGGGAGGGTAGCCACACCACCGAGATTTTGGTCACGTACTCACACAAGTCCAGAGTGAGTTTAAGTTACCAGGTCCAGGACTCGAACCATGGTCAGCTATGTGGGAGTCCAGAGACGTGACCATTACGCCATCTGCTGATCCCTCTTCTTCCCATTTAATTCTGTTCATCTTTGCAGAGTGCAATGTGGTTTTCTCTGATGTTGGGGCTGTGAATATTTAGAGTCATTATCGTGGTGGTTTATTCCCTTTAATCCTGTCTAGTGGCCTCGTCTCCTCTCACTGTTTTCAGCTGGAAGTCTGTGTCAGCCAGTATCAATCTCAGACTCCAGCTGTTTGTTCCCATTTGCAAGAAACACCTTTTTTCAGCCCTTCACTATCCATCTGGGTGTGTCTTCAATGTGGTGTTTCCTGTAAGCAGCATAAATAGGGCTCCGGGCTCCTGTGTTTTGCGGGGTTTTTGTATGTTTTTTCCTATCCACGGAGCCTATGTCTTGTCTTGTCTTTTAACATCAAGAATGTTCCGTGTTGGTTCATTTGGATTTTGTGTTTGTACTGATTCTGTCCTGCAGTCCATTTTTCTCACGTACTCATTGGTCAGAGCACACACCTGCCAATCTGATAATTATGTTATTTGCCTTACGAAATCATATCACTTGCATTGAATATATAAAAATATGACCAGCAGATGGCATAATGGTTATGGCCCACATGGCTCACCATGGTTTGAATCCCAGACCTGGCCACTTGAAACTTGTGTCAGGCGTGTGTGCACACGTGCCCAAAATCCCTAGAGGAGAATAGTGGGGAAGGGATTGCAACGTGGCCATTTTCCTGTGGGGAGATCTCTCACTTTCTCTCCGTCTCTCTGGAAAGCACATGCACCCTATAGCAAAAATCTCTCTCTCTCTCTCTCTCTCTCTCAAAAAAAAATTATATATAGCCATCAGAAAACTCATGATGTATTTTTGCATAGAAAATAATATGTCATGTCTTTTTTTCTATAACCCAATATGTAACATCATCTTTGAAGCTTTAAAACAAGTGTTAAAAATCTTTTTTTTGTTATTATTTTCTACTGGTAAAATTAAGATTTCTGGGGGCCAGCAGGTGGTATGGTTGTTGAGGCTTTGGACTCCCAAATGACTGAGCAGAGTTCAAGTCCTAGGCCTGGCAGCTTGTTTTCTCTCACTTTCCCTCTCTCTCTCTGTCTCTCTCTCTGGTGAGTACATGTGCCCTGTAGCAAATTAAAATAATAATAGCAATAATGATAAATAAAATAAAAGGAATACTTCTTTAAAAAGGTAAGATTTCTGTAATTACTAACAGAGTTTAATGTCTGTCATCAAAAGCACTTTATAGAGGCCAGCAGGTGTCATGGTGGTTAAGGTGCTGAACTCCCACCAGGCTGACTGGTGGTTCCAGTCCTGACCCTTGCAGCTTGCTTTCTCACTTTATTTCACCCTATAACAAATTTTTAAAATAATAACAATAATAAATAAAATTAAATAATTCGTTAAAAAATCTACAATTACCAAAAAATTCTACTCATGAAAGCTTTTTTTGAAAAAAAAAGAAGTATTTTATTTTATTTTATACATCATGATTATTTTAATTTTTTAATTTGACCACAGAGAGACAGGGAGTACGAAAGTGAGAAAGCAAGCTGACAGATCTAGAACTCAAACCATGGTTGGCCATGTGGAATCCAGTGCCTTAACCACACCACCACCTGCCAGCCCCCTCATGTAAAGCTTTTACAAGACCTAAATTCAGGGGTAGAGGAGTCCTGGTGCTCCAGGATGTATTGTAAAGGGGTGCTGGCAGCCCGTGGGCAATTTCCCAGTTAGAGACAAAAAGAGGTCTCGAAGGAGGTCCCCTCAGTCCTGCAGTGTGGGACCGTGTACCCACCGGGCGTCCAGGAAGCATCCTTCCCTGTGGGCCGGGTCCTCTGTGGATTACCTCTCGGCGTATAATTCAAGAGCCGGGAGTGCCGGCAGGAGTACCTGGGCTTACCTGTGCCAGGACAGCTGTCCCCTGCCTGGGTTTGTCTCTTTCCCCTGAGCCAGCAAAGGAAATCATTTGAATTGTGTGTCCTGAGCTTGGAGCTGTAAGAGGAGGAAGACCTCCCCCAAACCTGGACTTCACAGTACCCCGAGATAGGCCTTCCGCCTCTGCTCGCCATGTCTGCATGCCTGCGTCAGGATCAAGTCCAAAGAGAATGTGAGAGAAGTTCTTAGAGTTCATGAGGCAGAAACAAGTGATGTGTCTGCAGGGGGAGTAGGTGAGCTCCAGAGATCCCAGTAAAGCCCTGAGGAGAGTTTCAAGTATGTGACAATGTGGGGGCCAGGCAGACAGAGCAGTCAGCTTACAAAAGAGGCAAGGAGAGGGGGCCTTTGGGGAGACTCTCAATAGATCTGGCCTCACAGAGGCCAGGCAGCATGGTATGAGCGATAGAGAAGGGCTCCGAGGGATGCTGTGATTGCCCGCCTGTCATAGAGCAGACCATCGAAAAAGTGCGCCCTGACACTTGTTCCTACTGTGAAAGGCCTGCAGAGAGATAAACCTTGTATGACTAGATATGACCGGTAAGACGCACAGCAAGGAGCAGTCAGCTTGCTCCGGTGCACGGTCAGGAAGACCAAGAGGATCATGGTGCTCCTTCACATGAGAAAAGGATGTATTTTTTTTAATTTTTATTATCATTATTTATTATTATTTATACATTCAATCATTGTGCATCATTGACTCCCCCTTCTACCCTGGGGGGTCTCTGCAGATGTGTCCGAGCACCTGCCCTCCCCACCTCCCCTGATTACTCTGCATCCTTCTGTTCTTTATTTCTCCTCCCATGCTCTTCTCCTTGCATTTCAAGCCCTTACTCTTGTCTCTGTATTTATACACATTTTCTCATCCTCTCCCTCCCCTAGGGCACAACCTTCCTTCCATCTTTGACCTTCTTGGTCCTGCCTTGCCCCCTGCAGGCGAGTGTCCCATGGACCGCCCACCATCACCCTCGGGCAGCCCGGGAGCCCCTCTCCTGCACCTGTCCTGTTCTCCTCCCCATGTTTATTCCTCCTCCATTCCCTGCTTCCTTTCCCCTTCCTACCTCCTTTCCTATTTTGTTTGAATTTGACCTCCTCATCCTTGTCCCTTTGCCAATCTGTTTTCCATGTCCTCAGAGGGTCAGGAACGGCAGACTTCCGTTACACATCTGATGTGTGCTTGTCTCCAAGATGCAGTTTCATGTGGGGCTCCCTCTTTTCCAGGACCCCACACCCTGCAGTATACCCTCACTGTGGGCTCCCAGGACACATATGTGCAATCCAGATTTTATGGTGAAGTATTTTTGAACGGTCAGCACTTCCTGCACTATGACAGTGAGAACGACAGGGCAGAGCCCGGGGAAACGTGTGCAGAAGCCGTCCTGGGAGCAGAGACCAGGAATGCAGAAAGCAAGCTCGTCAAAGAGAAGGGGCAGGACCTCAGGACCACTGTGGCACGCATTGACAACCTGCATAAAAGAGGTGAGAGTGGACGGGGCAGGAGCGATGGAGGCTTCTCCAGAAAAGTTGGGGTGGGTAGCAGGCACTGTCTCTGCCCCCAGAATGTGGCTGGGGGTAGAAATGAGGAAAGGGAGTCTAGGGGACTTTGCTTGCAGGTGAGCTGGTGCCCAGGTACCAGAGGGGAGACACCAAGGAGTGCCAGGGAGGGCCCTCTGGGCTGGAGGTTCCCACCTGGGCTGACAGAGGGGGCGCCCAGGGAGTGGAGAAGTCACCACGGGGTGGGGGCAGGCCTGCATTCCTTCCAGGAGACCTGGGGCTGTGAGATCCAAGAAGACGGCAGCACCAGGGGCTTCAGGGACTTCCGCTATGATGGGGAGCCCCTGCTCTCCTATGACCTGAAGACTCAGCAATGGACAGTGCCCCGGCGCTCAGCTCAGGCTCTGGCTGTGAGTCTCCAGAGGTCCTTGGATGAAGATGCCGCAGAAGCCCGGAAGCACTACGACTATGTGCAGAGAGACTGCGTGAAAAACCTGGAGCAGTATCTGCGTTCCTGCATGGACTTCCAGAAACCAGGTACTGACCCTGGGCAGGGGCCTGTCCTCCATTACACTGGAGTCTCATCACCCCAAACACTGGCCAAAGGTACCTTCCCCATGCTGTGGGATAATTGCATGTCTTATTCTTTTCTTTTCTTTTCTTTTCTTTTCTTTTCTTTTCTTTTCTTTTCTTTTCTTTTCTTTTCTTTTCTTTTCTTTTCTTTTCTTTTCTTTTCTTTTCTTTTCTTTTCTTTTCTTTTCTTTTCTTTTCTTTTCTTTTCTTTTCTTTTCTTTTCTTTTCTTTTCTTTTCTTTTTAAATTTAACCAGAGAGGGACTGAAAGAGAGAGGGTGAGAAAATAAGCCCACCTGGTCCGGGACTAAACCAGGGTCAGCCGTGTGGGAGTTCAGTGCCCTT